>NW_028118339.1:0-65773 GCF_965113295.1 Leuciscus leuciscus | reverse complement strand
CGCGTGCTCTTCACCCAGACACCAAACACAAAGGTTGTGTGAATCACCAGGTGCGAGACACCTCTCGCACGGGTAAACGCACTTCCTATATTTTTTCTTAGCAGATTTCTCCATAATAACCAACTTACAGCACTCAGTAAATCAGTCCCTGAAGACGAAAAGAGGATGACATGTTCTCTGGGTGCTCTATTTATACTTCCTGGGCACGCCAGAGCGTCACGTCACGGCTGACGCGGGCCAATGCGATTGGCGGGTTTCCACAGGTACTTCAGTCATTGGTCACACTGAGGCGATTCCCCATAACGTCGATGACGTATTGTCGAGGTTCCCTTCGAAAGGGAACTACAATTTATGAGTTTAATATCATGTTTTTCTGTGGTTTCATGTGTGAGAATATATTATTTTATTAAATTCTATAATACCGGCTATGTTGATTAGCATTGCATTAATGGATTAGTTCACCCAAAAATTTTAATATTTGAAAAAGCCCATGGTTTACTCACCCTCAAGTCATCCTAGGTGTATATGACATTCTTCTTTCAGATGAATAGTTATATTAATTAATATAAATGTCCTGGCTCCTCCGAGCTTTATAATGAGAGTGAATGGCTGGAAAATTTAAACCCAAAAAAGTGCATCCATTCATGATAAAAAAAAAATACTCAGCACGGCTCCCGTGGGCTAATAAAGGCCTTCGTAAGCGAAGCCATGGGTTTTTGAAAAATACCCATATTTATAACTTTATAATCTAAAGTAACTAGCTTCCGCCATACGACCACACGCATACTACGCAAATTGACTTGCGCCACAAGAGTAACCTGTGACACATGTATGACGTAGGATGTACTGTAGGAGTAAGCTTAGACACCTCTCACGGTTCAAACAAATAGGGCTGTGCAACAAACTGAAGCTCCTCTTCTATATACATTGTGCATTGTATTATGGTCAGAGGTTAGTCTTCCACCGTAAATCGATGTGTATGGTCGTCTGGCGGAAGCTAGTGATTATAGTTTATGAAGTTTTAAATATGGGTATTTTCATTACACAAACGCATGGCTTCACTTCAGAAGGCCTTTAAAGTGGAGCACATTTATAATGGACGGATACACTTTTTTGGGCTTCAAATTTTCTCTGGCCATTCACTTCCATTATAAAGCTTGGAAGAGCCAGGACATTTTTTAATATAACTCTGATTGTATTCGTCTGAAAGAAGAATATCATACACCTAGGATGACTTGAGGGTGAATAAATCATGGGCTAATTTTCCTTTTTGGGTGAACTATCCCTTTAAAGACATACATCATTCTTATGAAAATACCTGAAATAGCTTGATGAACACAGATATATTATCGCTATCATGTGTTTGTCTTCATGTTTCATCAGTCAAATGTCTCTATTTGCATGTTATGGTCTCTAATTGAATCAGCACATTTGTGACATTGACAATTTCCTTGTACCTTCGCAAACTAAACAATCTGTTATGAACATGTTTTAATCTCTGAATTAAAATTCATATTGGCATTTCCTGAAACGTCATAAGTGAATCTCTTCTATGAATCTCACTTGTGGACTTTCTGCGCGAGGTATGAATCAGTATGTTCTGGGCTTCCAGTATGAATGAAACAGATGACATGAGAGTGTTTAGCGCTCCATTTCGCTATCATCTCCCCATTTTGGGTAAAAATAGAAAAATAATACTAAAGTACTTTGTAACGTAGTTACTTGAGTAGTTTTTAAGCAAACTACTTATTTACTCTTACTCTTGAGTCATATTATTTTTCAGTACTTCGACTTGTACTCAAGTAAATTATTACTTAAGTAGCAATACTTTTACTTAACAGTTTTTTTTTTTTTTTTTACTCTTTCCACCACTGAATAAAGGTGACTTGACTTGAATAGCCTCTTATTGGGTTGATTAACCAAGCACTCCATTAAACATGCACTACAATTTAACTCCATTATACAGAGCGAGAGCGGCCTCTAGAGGCGGAATAACAACTATCACTGACTGAGTTGTTAACGTTAACACGTGAGGCTGCGAGCAGCACGGAAAGATCACGCTTCATGGAAATCGCTGACACTTCAGCATTTAAAACACTGACAGCGAAACGGTATGCATACAGAACACTAAAGTATATTTTGTCATGTCATTATAAAGTAATTAATTTGTTGACCAGTAGATGCAGCATTAGCAGAGAAAGAACAGAAGTATGTTTGCCGTCGAGTCTGAGAGGAATATAACATTAGCTACCTCAAGCGATTAAAGCAATATGTGACAAAAAACAAACAAAACATTTTTATGAAGCAATTGTTACCATCTATTTCCATTAGTTTATATCCAGCTGGCCAGTTTTATCCATTCGTTAGCCGGCGAAGTTGCATATTTAAAGCTAGTGACGTGATTGCTTTAACTCAACATATGGTTAATGCAGCCATAAACAAATCATAAACGCTTATCTTTTTTTGTGTGCATGTGAGATGAGTAAATGCACGCTCACATTACACACAACACCTCTGCACTTGGAATTGTCTCAACATGGGGACTGGAGAGTGTCAGACAATAAATGGGGAAACAAAGTGCGTTACTTATTTGTAAAAGTAACTCAGATATTTTGTTGTAAATTTTAAAAGTAATGCGTTACTTTACTTGAAAAAGTAATCTGAAACGTAACTCAAGTTACTTGTAATGAGTTACCCTCAACACTGCCCTTACATCCTTTTTGGTAAACATATACACCCATACATACATTATACAGTACGCATAAACAGCACATCTGTGTACTGACATTTAATTGCTGTGCACATTCTGAACGCCACTGTCTCATCATCATATCCAGCGCCTTCCTTATACTTGCTAAATAGGCCTACATTAAAAGGTTATTTTGAATAGTATCTGAGGGATTCATTGGGTTTATATAAAAATAACAATTGCAGCCTCTTGAGGGCAGCAGAGGAAACATATTTCACACTGTAGTCCTGTGTTGCGTCCCATGATGTGAAGAGCTGAGTTAGGTTTGAGTTTCACATCAAGCACCACTTGCTAGTAAATATATCAGATAAAGGCATCAGGTCAAACCTGTGCAAACTATTGAAGAACAATCAAACTGAATGCCTCTGTGTATTTCAGAAACAGTGTGATGATTATAGGCATCAAAAGCATTTTGTCCACATACTTAGACAATATACAAATCAATATGCTGTGAATACAAAAAAAACAAAATGCTTTCAAAAGAAGAGAAATGCAAACCAGGTGACCATGACAAAAGAGGACAATAACATCAACACTGAATAATATTTAAATAACAAAACAAATCAGTGTACTTTTTGCCTTTTCTGTCTCACTGTTATTATTTTATCAATCTTTTTTTAATTGTGTGTAAATATCTAATTTAATGTTAGCAATGCTTTGGCAATGTAAAGCTTTTTACCATTACAATAAAGCCACTCGAATCTTGAATCTATCAGCATTTTATTAATGTAAAGAATAAATGTATACAGCAAAACTAAAGTAATGTACGTGTGCCGACAAAAAAAATAAAACAAGCAACTGAACCTGCATGCTGATACTGTATGATTATAAACAAAGTTTGAAAGGCAAATTCATTGCAAGACTGTGAGCTTTTGCTTTCTCTCTCTTTAGTTGAATAAACAAAACATACTACTTGTACATTAGTTTCTCCTCCCATCAGTCTCTTTCTCCTCCCATCAGTCTCTTCCTCCTCCCATCAGTCTCTTCCTCCTCCCATCAGATCATCAGAGAATATCAGCCTCAGTCTCTCAGAGATTGTTCAGTCTGTCAGGATGAAAACAAGAGAGAGAAACTGTGAGGAAGATCTTTATGGACTGAGATCAGATATGAAAAAGAAACAGGTAATATCTGTTGTAGAAGATTCATTTGTTAATTCATTTTTGAAAACCATTTTTAAAAGCCAGGCTGTATTTCATTGATAAATTCAATTCTCTCTCTTTCATTTTTTTTCTCTGTAGGTCAGAATGAGGATGTCACTGGAAGCTCTGCTATCTTGTCCTGCTCTTACAGTGTTAAAGTCAAGACATGACAGTAAAGACTCAGTGACGGCAGGAGTATAAGAAGACATCATTCAGAGAAATGTTTCAGTTGAGGATCAGGATCCAGAACACAGTGTTTTCTCAGAGGAGTTTAAGAAAGAAGCTTCACTCAGATACTCATGTAAGTCTGAGAACATTTACTCATTTACTGCTGTTCATTTCACTAATACTGGATCAGACGTCACATCAGACAGAAGGACGAGTAAAGCATCCTGCTGAAAAGACCAGCTTATTTTTTATTATAGCCTATACATCAAACGTGATTATTTTTCAGTGAAACTATATAATTGTATACACAATATTTGGTATACTAAAGTATATATATATATATATATATATATATATAATGTATTGGTTTACTATAGACTACATGGTAAAAAAAAAATATATATATGCAAATGTTTTTAAACATCATATTATAGCCTATGTAATTTAATTGGGAAATAAATGTATGGTTTTGGCAAGTAAAAACTATGAATTACCATATAATTAAAGGCGGGCATACACTGTGCGATTTTCGTCCGATTTTGAGCCAAATTATGTCTCATGCGACTCTTTTTCGGGTCGAGCCGATTTTCAACTTTGTCATGCGTCGTTTGTCGTGCAGTGTAGGAAACGAGAGGCGATTAACCTCTCCCCACCGGCAATCGGATGGTCGGATGAATTTCTGGCATAGAAATTTTGGTCGCTCCTCGTGAATATATCGCACAGTTGATGGTTGATGCAGAGCTACGAACCGATTGCCCTAAACTCAGTGTGTTTTCCTTCACTGCGCCTGCGCGAAAACAGAAGTTTCATCTGCAGCAAAAAAAACAAACAAAAAAAAACAAGAAAAGAGGGAGATCTTCAAGTTCTGTAGTTCAAACTAGCTACACATTACTGTTGCTTACCTCCAGTTCGTGTTGCAAAATGGATTAACCATTACCCACTTCTTCCAAGCCACCTGCAATGTAGGCTACACTTTTTTGCCTCTTTTATTAATGTTAAACAATGTTTTTGAAATAAAACTGTTTTTAATTTTCAATGATGAATTATTGCAGTGTTCGGACATATTATAGACTGTTAATAATAATGATATGCCTATAGTTCATTGTAATCGACCTTAATGTTTTAGACAATTTTCAATGAGGAGGAGTAAGCTTCTATATTTTATTATCCTCACATCCTTGGTTATGCGGTGATGCGCTATGAAATTATTGCGTGGCAATTTAATTATAATAGCCTATCAATTTATTAATAAAAGTAGCCTAGGCCTTCCCTAATAATAATAATAATAATAATAATAATTTAATACATAAATTGGAAATGCTAAATCATCTTGATATTGATTGCTGATGCTTGTTTTGAAAATATCTCTGGATACATAATATCGTCTATAGGCTCAACCCGGCACGAGGGTTTATCGCGCTGATTCGTGCATATTTCACACGTATAGTGTGAGCCGTGAAGTCGCAGCTCGACGTTCAGACCGTATAGTGTGAGCACATAAATCTGAGCTTTGGCTTTACATCGCATGCGATCTACTCGTTCAGTGTGAGTATATACTTGCTGAAATCGCAGTGTATGCCCGCCTTTAGGCAGTAAAAACAGTAAAAGGACATCCAAGTCGTTCCACATAGGCCTATATGATTACATTTTTTTATAAATAATTCTTATCAGTAATGTACATTAGTGTGTTTTGAGTGATATTTGATGTAAATTAATAAATGTTTAATGCATTATTTTAGTGTTGTGTGTTACCCTGATGGTTTTGTATTTGTGTTTGATGCTGCACCGTCTATATGAGTATTAATCATGTTTTATTACCAGGCCATTTCTATTGTGCTACCTGTATTATTATGGTGGTTATTGGTTCATTTTAAAGTAAAGGCACATTTTTAACGTTAAAGTAGGTATGTTAACATTATACCACTTAATGAAATATAAAGTTGGCACACTGTTAAACTGGAACTAAACTGGAAGATATATATATATATATATATATATATATATATATATATATATATATATATATTTTTTTTTTTTTTTTTTTTTTTTTTTTTTTTTTTTTACAGTCTAATCTAACCAATGAAAATGATAAATAAAATGCTTTTAAAATAGAATAAACAATAAAGATTAAATAAAAAGCTTTTATCATTTATTTTATTGATTAATTAAAGTGTATATGACAGACAGATTAGAGATTCAATTACTAAGATCAGAAATATTCTGATAATGGTGAAAATTCAGCAGAAGATCAGGAGTCTTGATTATAGCCTACCGAAGTAAATTTAAAGGAACACTCCACCGTTTTTTGAAATAGGGCTTATTCACCTTCTTTCCTACATTTAGATAGGTGGGCAAATGCATTTTTGTCTCAGTGCATGCATTGTTTTAGTTTGACAGGGTCGGCGCTAGCTTAGCTTAGCATGATGAATGGAATCCTTTGTTGCCAGCTAGCATGTCCTGAGTAAAAGTGATATAAAAAATTTAAAAAAACCCACCTAATTACTTCTTGTGGCCTGCGTATTCACAACAAGTACAAATAGCGATGCAGATTAACACTAGACGATTTCCTATGCAGATATTGACTTGGGACTATATTAGGGGGAAGCACAGCACAGGTGAAGCACTGCTACTTGGGCGCAGAGATATCACGCCCAAGTAGCAGTGCTTCGCCTGTGCTTCCCCCTAATATAGTCCTTAATATATAAGTCAATATCTGCCTAGGAAATCGCCTAGTGTTAATCTATTTGTACTTGTACTTGTTGTGAATACGCAGGCCACAAGAAGTAATTAGGTGGGTTTTTTAATTTTTTTATATCACTTTTACTCAGGACATGCTAGCTGGCAACAAAGGATTCCATTCATTGTGCTAAGCTAAGCTAGCGCCGACCCTGTCAAACTAAAACAATGCATGCACTGAGACAAAAATGCATTTGCCCACCTATCTAAATGTAGGAAAGAAAGTGAATAAGCCCTATTTCAAAAAACGGTGGAGTGTTCCTTTAAGATGAACGAATATCTGCGCATGTCTGATCAGTTCACGTGATTTCTGTTGACGTCACTTACGTCTGATGTCATACGCAGAACGCATGCAGTGCGGAAGCTGACGAGCTACGATACTTTCTGGTGAAAAAGTATTTAATGCAATATAGTCAAATAAAATATATATTGATAATATTGTTCCACCATGATAATCAGGTATGTTTGCTGAATGCAGAATGAAACGCTATTTGCACACACATGTACTTCTCAGCAGTGAAGGCCTGATGTAACGTTAGCTTGTTGCTCGTGTTCGTGTTTATCCTGCTGTGTTTTGGTTGCCAAATGCTTTATTTGAACTCAAATTAAAAAGGAAATTGTTTAAGTGTTGTTAAAACATTTAATTGGTTAATTAATGAATATAAAGATTATATGCATGGTGTGCATTAAGTGGTGTGGTGGATTTTTTTATTAATAAAATAATAAACTGTATATCAAACTCTAACATCTAACATTTGAACAAAATGTACTCACACCAATCCCTTGGTTCACTTTGAGTGTGTGTGTGTGTGTGTGTATAAATAACAAATATGGGAAATGAAACTTTACAGATGACTGGGTGTGAAACAACAGAATTTGCTCTTACCTAGTAACAGAAGGATTTGTCTATGAAGAACCAATCAAATTATGTAATGTTTCATATCATTTTTGCCCATTCTCCTATCCTATAAAACCTGATGTATTATTCTATGTGGATGGGATTCTCAATGAAATGTGTCTGAGATCCTGCTTCTTCTTGGGAGAGATTCTTTGAGAAATGCTCGTGAGAAATAGAGACAAATCTACCACAGTGGTTAGCAGTTAGCATTAGCAGTTTGAACTGGTGTGCAGGGAGTTTTAGTTGATAGTAGTTTGATTTGTAGTGAATTCAAGGTTTTACCAATAGGATAAGAAGGGTAAAGTTGCCCATTTAATAACATTTACTGCCAGTTTGTAACATATTTAGAGATGACATCAGTGATCAGTAATAAAACTCAGTATGGGAGGGACACACTATCCTATCTTACCATCTTACCTTTATTATGTGTGTTATGTGAGAATCAAACTCATGACTTTAGTGTTTGTACCGTACTATTCAAGTTGAACCAAAGGAAGTTAAATAAACTTGTTTTTTTTTCTGTTTCTGCAGTCGCGGCTTCATCTGTGTGTTTGCGGTGCTGATAAACAAAGGTAAGCATCTATACACACTACATTTGAAAGATTAATTACTGCCACTGACTTTTAAAGTTACAGTTACAATTGACCATATGCACAGAATGTTATAAGAACTTCTGCAATATTATAATCCAGCTGGAAAACTTCCTGTGAAATGTCTTTAGTGTGTCATCTTCAATGTCCTGATGTAGCTTTAACAGCATCAATAGTGTAATACTTAGTTTATAATCAGATTATAGTCACTTAATTAGTCAGGCCTAGCATTCATTTAGTTATTCAAATGCAATGCAACATAAAAGACGTGTTCCTCCTCAGCAGAATTCAATTCAACCATCAGTTTTCACAATGTGAAAATAAACTAAGAGTTCACTGGAATACCCAAGCTGGCTTATTGAAAACCAGAAAGTAACTGTGAATATGGTCAATAACAGTTTGTGTTGTTTCAGTGTCTCTGCAGGAAACAGTAGAGGCTGTTATTGGTGGTTCTGTTCTCCTGCCGTGTTCTTCCACTGAACATGATCTTAAACTTCAAGAAATGAATGTACACTGGAGACACAATGGCGAGATTGTGAGTGATATAGTCAAGGGTGAAGAGACAGTATCAGAACAAGAACATCAGTACAAGAACAGAGCCGAAACTTTCCCATTGGAGTATGAGAGAGGAAACTTCTCCATCAAACTCACAGATGTCACTCACACTGATGCAGGAAAATACATCTGCTACATCACACCCTCAAATGAACAGAAAACTGTACAGCTGATCATCAACGGTGCGTGAAACTAGTGGATTAGTGCATTAAGTTTTTAATAAAAAAAAAAGTTTTTTGCTTTAAAATCTAAATACTGCAAGAAGTTGATCACTTATTTGATGTTCATTAGTGATGTTTCAGTCTGAATGCTTCTGTATATAAATTATAGATGGATCTGTTATCTTTATCACTGTGAGGTAAAGTTTCCTCTTATACTTTGTTTTGTTGCAGAATCAACAGCAAACAAAAGATCCAAATCGACTGAACAAGAAAACCAAGGAGAAACAGAACCAGACAGTGTGGAAACATCATCGCCTTCGCTCGGGGTTGGCATTGCATCTGTAATTATAGTTACAGTTACAGTTATAGTTATAGGTTTCATTGTAGTTTGGCGGATAAGAAAGAACTCAAGCAGTCGTAGGACAGACAGACACGACATGAGTTCAGACGCTCATGAGATGTTGAACACATGAATCAGTAATAGCTGATAGTAATAATAAAGCATTTGGTACATGACAAGTCAAAACAACAGCAGAATATAAGGTACCTGCTTATTAGACATACTTTCTTAAATATCTGTCTTTCATTATTTACTTATTAATTTATTTTTAGGAGTGTGAGAGTTTAATGTCACCTGTAACCATGTGATCACAATGTAGGAACATTTCCTGCTCATAAGAAAAAAAAAATAATAATCATGTTTTGGTAGATCATAAATATAAGATAAAAAAGTTGAAATTCTGACATAAAACTGTTAATTATGACTATGAAATTATGACTTTAAAAATGTAGATGATCACATGTATTAAAAGTAAAAATTGACAAATTTGATCAAAAGTGCTGCACCTCAAACCATCAGATTAATCTGAGTAGAACAGTTAAGTGACTCACAACTCCTGTATTCACCAGAACTTAATGTTCCTCCACAAGTATTTTGTTCTGCAACTGCTAAAGGGCCAAACGTTACATATTCTTGCCTTAATGACTATATTTATATTTTGTAGCCTTTATGATTATCAGTTTTAAGTAAAGTGTTTTTACTTGCCATTGTATAAAGTGTGCTATAAATAACTTTGCCTTATCTTTCCACTTTGTAAGTTACATTTAGTTTTTACAGTTTCTGATGTAAAATACACTGTTTTGTACTGTTATATTCTTGCCTAATGCACTGCATTCTTACTGTATAACAGAATGAGATCTTGAAAAGGTAAATTTTTTATGTGGCTGCCTTAAATTATGTAAACATTCATCTTGAAAATATTGCTTTATTTGCAGGAACTGTGAAGTGTTTAACATATTCTCATGTATAAACAGAGGAAACAAGGAGCATAGATTCATTGTATTTGCATGATCTCATTATGATCAAGACCCAATAAATTGTTTTGATAAAATAATGCATCTGTCAGTTGTTTGGATATTTCTAATCTTATACTTTTTACATTTACATGTAAGCATTTTTTTTTTTTATGCTAAGTGTGAAAGCAGAAAAACAACAACAACAAAAAAAAAACAACAACAAAAACAGCACATCAGTGATTTGAGTTTAATTTAGATACAATTCAGGGTGCTTCTCAATACTCAAATTCGAAATACTCTCCTCCGGTGATCAGAGAATACAGTCTCTTATTGTACAGTCTTACTTTTGAGCTCATTTGAAAGGCAAATACATGAAAAGGTCAGGCTGTATTTCCCTGTTCTTTTCAATTCTCTCTCTCTTTGTTCTCTGTGGATTATGATCAGGATGTCACTGGAAGTTCTGCAATCTTGTCCTGCTGTTGCAGTGATGATAAACTAAAGTCAAGACATAATAATGTATTAATAATAATAATAATAATACATTTTATTTGTAACGCACTTTATATTTAAGCAAAAACCCAAAGTGCTACAATTTAGAAACAACCAAAATAAAAAATCATCCAAAAACTCTTTGAGTTTGAAGAGCATAAAGACACTGTGTGTGAGTGAGACAGGGAGCCAGTGGAGTGATTTGAGGATGAGGGTGATATCAGGATCATCAGGATCCTAGCAGCGCTGTTCTTTATTAAGACTCAATGGCAGAGGGAATATAAGACATCATTCAGAGAAATGTTGAAGTGAAACAGGTGAAGTAAAGACTGCTACTGTTTATGACGTCCAGAATGTCCTTCACTATTCAAAAAATGTCCTCACTAGTAAAACCTGTTAAACACCAGCTAGTGCTCCAGATCTCACTATAGTTAAAATAGCTTATAAACAGTTCAGATCATGTTTCTATTTAAATCTAGTGCACTATCACTTACAAAACATGATATCATTTATCAACAAGGACATCTTATCCCGTCTGTGTGGGAATCAAACTTTGACTCTGTCATTATTACTAGAGTCATGATCTACTGCTCGAGTTACAGGAACTTACACTGTTTCTGCAGTTGCTGCTTCATCTGTGTGTGTGCAGTGCTGATAAACAAAGGTGAACATCTGAATAACTCATTTAATAGTCAAATTCAGTCCACATGAAGTAATGTCAGTCTTGTGTTTGGACAGTTTCTGTTGTTTCAGTGTCTCTGCAGGAAACAGTAGAGGCTGTTATTGGTGGTTCTGTTCTCCTGCCGTGTTCTTCCACTGAACATGATCTTAAACTTCAAGAAATTAATGTACACTGGAGAGACAATAATGACAAAATTGTGTATAGTATAATTGAGGGTAATTATTCAGTGTCTGGACCCGGAGTACAAGAACAGAACTGAAACTTCCCCTGATGAGTTTCTGAGAGAAATATCTTCAACAAACTGATGCAGGAAAACACCTGCTTCCTCACAAACCCTTATTCTAAACAGGAGACTTAGTTGATCAGTAGTGTGTAAAACAGGTTGATGACGTTTTTAATGATTTATTTTTTTTAAGTTTTATCAAATCTAAATACAATAAGTGTTTGACCAATAGTGATCCTCCAGCCTGAATGCTGCTGTATGTAATTGATAGGAAAATGATAGGAAACAGGAAACAAATCCACTAAAAACTAAGCAGAAGATACAGGAGAAGCAGACAGTGTAAATATAATGACCTTTAATATTTGTGTTGCATCAGCTGTATTATCTGCAGTGCTTATGGTTTGTTTCATCATATTTCTCTTGTAAAACAGAACAACTCAAGCTGACTCATTCTGTTCAGCCTCTGTCTCAAATGACAAACATGTATAAGCTTTTTCTGATTATTTTTTTATTTTATCTTTATTTTGATCTTTCATTGGTTCTTCTCTGGTGCAAAAGACATTGTTATCCCATTATATTCTTGCCAAATGCATCGCATTGTTTTTATTGTGTAACACAATGAGATCTTCAAACACTGAATAAGGAACATGTTTTTGCTGCATCTAAAGAAAATTAGGTGTTCTTTGTCACGCTGCGTTTGCCAGTTGTGATGGATTTTTTTATCAATAAAATAGTAAACTGTATATCAAAGTTTTTGTAACTCTAACATCTAACATTTGAACAAAATGTACTGATCGAAACTCATGACTTTGAGTGTGTGTGTATAAATAACAAATGGGGAAATTAAACAGATGACTAGGTTTGAAACCATGTGATTATGAAGAAATCATTACCTAGCAACAGAAGGGTTTGTCTAAGGTCCTCTTTGAGGGCCAAATGAGGCTCTTGATGTATTTCAGTATAGAAATCTGTGGAGAAATAGGACTGGACTCTTCTTACTTGTGGCAATGTTTATAACTCCAGTATCCTGGAGCCACAGCAACACTATTCTGATAAATCATCAAACAATGGCATCAGGTGATACACTTCTGCAAAAGAGACAAATACAAACTGAACGTATCTATGTATTAAGAACCAGACTGATCAGAACAGGCTTTAATAAGCATTGTGTTCATATAACACAAAAACACAATCCAACAATGCGGTGATACATACAAATACTCTGCTTTTGCACACACACACACACACACACACACACACACACACACACACACACACACACACACACACACACACACACACACACACACACACACACACACACACACACACACACACACACACACACACACACACACACACACACACATTCGCAAACACAAATTCAAATGACTTTATAAGGGGATTTTAGAAGAAAGTCAGAAACAGTGTTCAGACTATGAGAACAGAACTGGAACTTTCCCTGGTGATTTTCTGAGTTGAAACTTCTCCATCAAACTCACCAATCTTCAATACACAGATGTAGGAAAATACACCTAAAATCACGAACTCATCTGAACTTCAGACTGTACAGCTGATCATCAATGATTTGTGAAATTGGGTAATTTGTGAGTTTGTGTTGTAAAGTTACAGACATTGTTTAAATCTTCAGTATCCTCAGGTATATTCAGAGCTTTGTGTTTCATTGTATGCAGACAATCTCTTTTTCATCTGTTGAAGTTTTTGGATATTTATTTGGTTGTTTATATTGGATATTTTAATAAAACTAAATGTTTTCTCATAACCCAAAAAAATTATAAAAAAATAGTATACACTTCCATTACATGGTTTCTACTAGGAAAAACACACACCACAAGGATTCTCTGAAAAGAATATTTGAATTCCAAATAAATGTCTCCTCATCATAACCAACCTACACTTTGTAGACACTGAATATACAGTCTATTTAAAGGTTTATTATGAAAAGTATCAGAGTTGTTCAACTGGTTTAGATTGTGGAGAACTATCACTATCAGCCTATTGGAGGCAGAAGAGGAAACTGGATATTCTCTACTACAGAATATGATGTCTTGCTTTGGTTTGGCCATGAAGACATCGACCTTAACCTTCATTTTGTAGTATTTTTTAATAATATATGGAAAATTAACAAGTGTCAATGGTCAAGACAAACCAAACATGCAAGAATCAAAAATATCAGTAAAACTTTGTAAAGACATTAAAGCCAAACTGGAGTTGTGTTTTGAGGCAGTGCACTGGGGCTCTTTGAGGGTCCATGAGGGTTTAATGTTCTCTAAGAGCCCGAGCCGGATCTCAGCATCAGAACATCATAAACACATTGAACTCTCTGTGTGTGTATATGACAAACGTGCCCAGAGTTTCCACACCAACACCACTCTACTAGTCAATGAAACGCATCAAATAATGGCATCAGGTCAAACCAGAAACAGTATGATGACAATAGGAATCAAAAGCATTTTGTTCATATAGTAACACAACACAATTATACAATACACAAGAACTGTATGTCAAAATCAGGAGAAATTTTTATGTTATAACAATACATTAAAATATATAAAGATGTATAAGCCAAACAAATATCAATAAATAAATAAAAAGTTAAACTGAAGTAAAACAAGCAAACACACACAACCAAACCTGCATGCGTATATGACTATAAACAAGACTGCGCGGTTGAGATGTTGAATGAATTTGCCAATCTCCACTGTTGTTAATGGATTGTTGAAGACTGACTTTATCCTGTTCACTGATAAAGTGGCAAAACAGTGTGTTGTGTTCTCACTGTCACATGGCTCTGGTGTGTACAGCTCCTCATAAAACAAAAACTAAACTGCTTGTCAATGCTTAACTGGTCTGTGGTTATTGTGACATCTAAATTTCTGCGATATAACTAGATTCATTTTGCTGTTTAGATCACAGATATAACCTCTCCTCTCCCTCCATGGTTAAGGTATCTCTGACTGTAATACTCCTCTCTCCTTATATAGGGCAGCGCTGGAGATCTAGAATGCTCTTGATCTATATCGTTTATCCTTGAGATAATCTGATTGCCCAACTCCATTCCTTTTTTTGTGTCATGCCCGCACTGTATGAAATGCAGTTTGTTTCAAGGAAGTAATATATCTGACTAGATACAATTCAACAAACTTCTATTTTGCCAGTAATCTAGAGTTGAATCTCCACACACCCCGTGATGGTATGTTGTTTTGAAAGCAGAGAATGATCACTACAATACCTATGTATTCACATAATCTCTGAGTAATGGTAACATTCTCTTGTCTGTAAAGATGAAGTCAATCCTTGAATAGATCTGATGAGTTGCAGAAAAATGCCTTGATGTTTGGTTTCATATATTTCCATGCATCAAACATACCGCAAGTTTACAGAAGCTCATTGAAATATCGATCTGATTTAGTGCTGTTATATTCTTGCCATTTAAACTGCATTTTATAATTGTCATGGTTTGTTGTTGCATTAAGCGCACAGTGAAAGGGGTAGAGAACAAAAACAGCCTTTATTAAATCCACACAGAAAACTCATGAGATCGCAGGAGGAAACCATAAACACAACCACGTTTAACACTGACGATACCAGACCAAAGAACTAGAGAAACACAGGCCTTAAATACATGAGGAGTGTAATCAATGTCAAACGGAACAAGTGTGGGAACTAATTAATAACCAGGGAAACTAACTAGGGAACACAGTCAGGGAAACAAGGAAACCAAAACACCATGATAATAAAACAGAACAAGCATTTATAACAGAATGAGACACTAAAAAAGGAACATTGTTTGCTAAAGGACAAATGAGTCGATCAGTGTGTTGCTGTCTTGACAATTATGTACCACAAGTGTTCTTTCTTCATGGTGTGTTTACTAGTGTTAAATCTATTATGTTTTCTTTATGTGTTATTTCATAATTATGTTCGAATTAGAACTGCATTTCATTCCAGTAGGATCAAATGTACGATGCATTCTGCACACCTGGCATGCCTTTTAAATTGTTTTATTTTTTGTTTGTTTAGTTCCTCCCTGAAAGCAACATAGTGTCTGCCCAGATCCGGCCCACATCTGGTACACGTGGATTCCACACGGCTCAGATCTTTTGTTGGTCCTGAAACAACATTCCAGTCAAACCAGAACCCCACACCTCACACAAACCATAAACTAGCCCTCAAATCAGTGGACAATTATTGGTTGATAAAGATGGTGTTCAAACCCCTAACATTAACCCAAGCCTAAACCTAACAGTAGCCCTAAACCTAGACCTACAATTTTGATTGGTTGATAAGGATGTTTTTCCAGGACCAACAAGGATGTTGATTCAGAAAATTTCCTCCTTGGTGAAATCACGTTCACCTCTATGTACATATTCTTCTGGGAAAGATGCAAATGTGCTCCTTACCACCTTGAATATCAAACATACCATATTTTAGTCATGTTTCCAAGAAGATAAAAGATAAAGATAAATTCAGTATACAGTGTTATGATCAGAACTAGAAAATAATATAGAAATAAAGTGAAGAAGAAGGAGTTGTTTAGTGTTTTTCTCACTGTTGTGTGGCGCCCTCTACTGGATAAACACCTGAACCATATCTTTGAAATGCTGTATACAGTGATGCTGTATTTAGATACTTAATCCACGCTTTAACCCTCTGGGCTTCTTCATTAATGTGTTATACTTGGCTTCCTTTCGTGCAAAAACGACCAAAGCCTTAAAATTTAACTTTTTTTAAAATTTTTTTTAGGAAAACCAATGAAATATATTTTTGTCCAATAGTATTTTTCTTATTATTATTTAGAATTTTTAAAGATTTTTATGATACTTTGCATTAATTATATAATTTTTATGATCTTTTTTTTTTATTAGAATTATTTTTTTATTTTTTTTTTATTTTTTTATTCAATAAATGCAACATTTCACATCAAAATAGAGTGCAGGCCTAAAAAAAAAAGTTCAAGTGAGAAGAGCGCCATCTAGCTTTAAAAATATATAAATGTCCTGTAACTGCCTGTAGGCTGCCTATAGCTTTTTTATTTATTTTTTTTATTTTATTTTTTTGATTCCCATTCGGAAAGAAAAAAATCGAATTACTAAGCAACCACTGAATGGAACAACACAAAATATATATCATTTCACATTTATTAACTCCTAACGAGTGCTGAGTAACCCCTTAAAACCGAGTGTACCGCCAGCAGGCGCCAGCTGCGAAAATATTCATTACCATATTTTTCAAAAAATTTGCAGTGAACTTTACAGTGAATGTATCCACTTTGAAAAAATCTTAAGTATTGCTGAGTTATTTGCTGATAAATATAATTTCTTTTTTTCATAATCTATAAAATAATGTACTGCAATGTGTCAAAAAACATCATACAGCTCATGAAACATTCACAGATCATTGAAAATGACACTTCATTTTTTACAGCATAGTATTACAATTAAAATGAGCCCAAAATTAACATAATCTATTGCTTTTATGACAAGATATTCTTCATGGAGAAACAATTGCCCATGAGGGGGCATAAAATACTGTACAAAAAGGCTATATGTCTTATTTGCACTCTTGATGTTTTAGAGTGTCACCCCTTCATTGCTGTGCACTTTTTTTTTCTGCACAGTGGCTGATCTGTAGTTTGTACCACCAAAAGTTTCTCTGAGTTTTCCTATTTTTTCGTATTTCCCATTCATTTCCTATGGTCTGTCATTTTTGCACGAAGGAAGCTAAGTGTGAGGTCGAGAAACGCGCCGACGCGTTTTGCTGGATTTTTTTCACATAGCAGCAACATAAACTTAAATGACTCCGTCATTTATGGTTATACAGAAAAAAGAAATATAAAAAAATAATCTGTGATATTTCTACTTTTGTATGTGTCCACTTACAATCAAATCAAAACATTGTGCTTTTGTAAAATAAAGAAAATAAACAGGGTGTGCGTTCTGCCTCTCCGTCGCGGTGAACTTTTTTTTCTTGAGCACGTCTATAAACTGAAACAAAACTCAACGAATACTTCTCACACATTTATGAGCCATTTACCTTTATAAACATTTAAGTGTGTACTTTTAAATGATCGGATTCAAACTGCAAACAAATATTCTCTGTTTAAGTAATTTGTATAAAACCAACAGGATGTCCAGTATCTCAAACGCTTGCTAATTACTTTTTAATTCGACACGCCCACTCGCGCAAAAGAGATTCACATGCAAATCTCCACATGGGACGCAAACGCCCTCGTTACCTCAAACACAAAACACCAAAAAACTTCACAAGTCTAGCTGCTTTTCGTCGAGTTTGGAAGACACGTCTGAGCTTACATTGGATTTACCTAAGAAGAAGAAGAACGCGATTTGAAGATAATTAAGAAAGATGTAAGGTAAGAAATTCTTACTTATTAGTTTATGGTATTGTTGTATAAACTTCACATTGCAGTTGAACTGTTGCTAGATATATGGTGAATATTATACTATTTAGACCCGTGTTTCCTGTTAAATACTGTTGTTGGATATCTGCTCAAGCATAGATATGTATAACCATAATGTTTAATATTTTGGAGCGCGATGGCGTTTGAATGTATCATATTTTGGAGCGCGCTGTGGGTTTTAATGTATCATATTTTGGAGCGCGCTGTGGGTTTGAATGTATCATATTTTGGAGCGCGCTGTGCGTTTGAATGTATCATATTTTGGAGCGCGCTGTGCGTTTTAATGTATCATATTTTGGAGCGCGCTGTGCGTTTGAATGTATCATATTTTGGAGCGCGCTGTGGGTTTTAATGTATCATATTTTGGAGCGCGATTGCGTTTGAAAGGAAAAATGCACCAAACATTAGGCTTTATGTTTTTACTATTATCTCATTTCATATCATCATAACGAATGGAAACATTTGAAGTAACATATGATAATCAATATATTTTTCTCTAGCATAGTTGTTCTTGAAATCTTTTGGAAGATTTAATTTATTGTTATTATTATTTTATGCAGCACTGCGTAGCCTATGCCTACAAGGCACAACAAACCTGGTGTTCATTATATATTGTTGGAAACGTGTGTGTGTATTCTGTGAATTTTAAAAAGAAATTTTAACCAGAAAAATCTAAAATCTATTCCCAAAATCGTGCAGCCCTATAGTTTCTCTTGATATCAGTATGTTCACAGTTTTTTCTTTTTTTTTTCTTTCATGGACCAGATGCAACTGAGTCCTGCTGACTTCAACATTCACATGAGTCTCTGTACATGAACATGGTAAAGTGAAAATAAAACACCTTGGAAATGAAAGGTATGTACAATGTTTTTAGGAATGGCACAAAGGTCTCTGTCTTTGGATCATTGTTTTCAATGTGCTCTTTTGTCATTTGTATTTTTGGATTGTGTTGTGTTGTAAATAAATCCAAAAAATCTAAAAGCTATTCTTTTTTAAATCTCCTCATTCTTTGTGCAAGGTTGCTCTGAATGACAGGGCCTGATCGCTCCTAATAGGGCAGTTAGGGGAGTGTCTTTGTCTTTCTCAGGTGTTAAAAGCTTACATTCATGAGATGATCACGCCTCTTCGCATATGGCTTTGTCACACAAAACACGTCTTAGAAATTTTAAATCAATATATTGTCTTATCTGAATGAGCAGTCAGGGTGATTTTCACATAGTTTTGGAGCAAATATTCTAGGCTATGTCATACAATTTTCAAAAGTCTTGTGAAGAAATAATCAGTATGGGTTTCATGGCCTTATTTCAGTGAGAATTTTTTTTTGTATTTTCACAAACCACGCATAAATGTCATTATCTCAAAACTACAAACTTTTACATACATGCTGCTGATATATTATTGTAGCAGAGTTTGTGCTGAATACAGTGTAATTAGACTTTAGCCATGAAAATGTCACTAGTAACAGAAAAAAACACAAATGTCAGAGCATGTCAGAACACCTCCAGGGCCCAGAAAACAGCTCAGACCTCAGAGGGTTAAGGAATATATTTTTTTTTTTGTCCATGGTTAAATTAAGTAAATCTGCTTTGTAGCACTTTGCCAAAAAATAAAAGGATAAAAAGGTTTGTTAAACTTTTGTTTGATTACCACCGTTTTTGATAATATATTTGTATTAAATCATAAAAAGAAAATAGAAAAAGTCAATTATTCTTGAACATTTTAATAAATTATTAATGATAAAAATAAGTTGTTAAAGGAGTTGTAAATGAAAATTACCAAATTATTTACTCACCCTCAAGCCATCAGAGGTGTATATGACTTTCTTCTTTCAGTCGAATACAATGAGTTATATTAATAAACACCCTGACGCTTCCGAGCTTATAATGGCAGTGGATTGCAACCATTGGATTGAAGCTCAAAAAAGTGCATCCATCCATCATAAAAGTGCATCCATCCATCATAAAAGTGCTCCACACGGCTCTGGGGGTTAATAAAGGCCTTTAACCCTCTGAGGTCGGCAAACGCGCCGACGCGTTTTGCTGGATTTTTTTCACATAGCAGCAACATAAACTTTAAAAAATCCGTCATTTATGGTCATATAAATAAAATAAATACATGATTATAAACTATAGAGGGTCTTCTTTTTTATGTGTACACTCACATTAACATCAAAACCTTGTTTTTATTTTTAAATAAATAAAATAAACAGGGTGCGCTTTCAGCTCACTCTGTCTCCGCAAAAATCTTTCTGAAACAAGTCTGGAAAATGAACTGAAACTCAGCTAATACTTATCACACAACCATGAAACATGCGTCTAAAGAAAGCTTTAATTTTCTACTTTTAAATAAAACAATTCACATTCAAAACAAATATTCTCCTGCAATGTAATCTGTATGAAACTAAAGAGAAGTACAGTTTCTCCCGTCTCATCTAATTATCTGTAATGAGTTCACGCCCACTCGCAGAGCACGCTATTCATAAGATAATGTGCTGAGGTGATCTATGCAAAATAGGTAAACGCCCCCTGAAATGAGTTCACACCCACTCGCAGAGCGCACTATTCATAAGATAATGTGCTGAGGTGATCTATGCAAAATAGGTAAACACCCCCTGAAATGCCTTAAAACCAGCAAGTTTCATTCATTCACTTTCCTGCGCCGTTGCAAGATGCCACGGTTCACTGGTGAGGAAGCCCTTCAGCTAGTCCTGGATAGCGATGAAGAGTTCACTTTTTCCTCAGAAGAAGAGCGGGACTCTGACGAAGAACGTTTGTATTTTGAAGAGCGACTTGATCCAGCCGTGGATAATATTTCGGATGAGTAAGTCTTTTCAAATTTACTTGCATTAGTTGACAAGCTATTTTATATAAACGTAGGCTACATATTTGACTGGTTGGACCTCCATACTTGTCATTCAGAGTAATTTATATTTAAATGGTCTAGGGCCAGGCTATGCTGTATAAAGTAGGAGAGAGGCTTCATGCAGTCTGTTTTCTTTCGTTTTTAATAGTTTTGTTTAAAATAACACATTTCGAGCTTTCTATATATTTCTCTGGTATTTTAGGCAAAGCTTATGAGTTTGGGTTCATGTATGAGGCGAGCTCCAGTTAAAATGCCGACACGGCTATAAATCGGCTATTTCTACACTGAGTAAAAATCGACTGAAATATGTTGAAATAAAATGTATTTGTATAAGCAACGTATTAAACTGCAAATTAACATTTATATTCCTTATAATAAAAACGAAAGACCTATGTTACAGACATATGAAAGACAACATTTCGTTGATTAGTTTTGGATAGATTACACATTTTTACTGTAAAATATCTGCCACCTCAAATAAGCTTTTGTTTACCAATTTTTGCTAATATGCTAAATATAGTATGTTTTGTCAATGTAGGCTATATTCGAAGTAATGAATCCTTAACTTTGAAATATGTATGATAAAATGTATACTTTAGTTTTTACAAAGAAAGATTACACTTCAATTGTTGTTGTAATTGTAACATTTTTAATAAAAAATATATATATTTACAAGGTAGATGTAAACAAATTTTAAAAGGTAAATATAAGCCTTTTCTTTAAATAATTTTTATTGTGTTTTATTATTGACAAATTTGGGGAGAGGATACATATTCCAAAACTGAAAATACAGTATGAGAATTAACTGCACAATTACTAGACATGTTTTCCTTGGATATTATACAATTTGCAAGCACAATTTGTTAAAATAAAAAAAAATAAAAAAAATGGACATGCTTCCAACTGTGAACCAATTTGGTAGAATATATATATATATATATATATATATATATATATATATATATATATATATATATATTGCTCTTGCATTCTTTCTTGTGGCTATAGGTGACACACCTGAATGAATGGCTCATTAAGTATGCGGGCCCCATTGTCTCCTCAGGTGTGAATCACTAAATATGCATGATGCTGTTGAATCGTTGCGCATATTGCGCATATTGCCTTTACAAACAAAAAGTGTTTTACAAGATTTAAATCAATGTATTGTGTTATGTGAATGATTAGGTAGGATGATTTTCACATAATTTTGAAGAAAAAAACTCTAGGCAACGACATCCATTAGTCAAAAGTCTTATTGACACATATTTAGTATGTGTTTTGTGGCCTTATTTCAGAAACTTTAGTTTTTAGTTTTTTCAATAACCATGCATAAATATTATTCTCTCAAAAATACAAACATGTACATACATGTTGCTCACATATTATGTTAGCCCTGTTTGTGCTAAATAGAGTGTAATTATACCTTTGCCATTAATATGTTTATAAGCAACTGAAAATAGCAAAAATGTCAGGGCATGTCAGAACATCTCAAGGACCCCAAAAACCCCTCAGACCCCAGAGGGTTAATAAAGAAAAATATTCATATTTAATTGAATTCTAGCTTCCGGCCAAATGAACATACGCAGTCTACTTACGCCTAAAGCACAACTTACGAAATTTATGATGTCAGAAGTAGTGTAGTGCGTCAAGGCGTAGCGTAAATATCTGCAGTCCGTCGCATTACTCGCATTAGTTGCGCTTTACACTTAAGCCGAATCCATATGTTCGTTTTGCCGGAAGCTAGTTATTTTACTTTATAAAGTTTTAAATATGAATATTTTTCTTACACAAACTCATCGTTTTGCTTTAGAAGACCTTTATTAACCCCCTAGAGCACTTTTATGATGGATAGATGCACTTTTATGATGGATAGATGCACTTTTATGAGCTTCATACTGATGGTTGCAATCCACTGCCATTATCAAGCTCGGAAGCGTCTGGGTGTTTATTAATATCAGAGGCTCCCTTCACTTCTGTACAGATAAAACGTTATCAAAAGGTTTCCAGTTTGCTTGGATCCATGGAAGCGACAAAAAATATCTGTATTATGCAGGCCGCATAAGTAATTTGAGCATCATTACTCGACACCAGAGTAACTCGCTGAGCAAATTCAACTTGTGCTCTCGCGAGAACTCTGGATTACCAGGGTAGCAGAGAGACACGGCAGGTGAAAAAATTGTTTTTTCATGCAGTGGTCAATTTTGAGATTTTGGGCCAGCTTGCTCCCTTAACATGTAAGCTTTCATGTCAAAATAAAAAATGTCAACATTACACATTAAGGTGGTTATTTCATTATATTTAGTCAACTTGCACCTTCAGATTTCTACCGGAAATCACCTAAAGTTAGCATTCTAACGCAAGCTTTTTTTTTGTTGGAAATGTATGCAAATGAGCGTATATTTAAGTATATAAGGGCCTCATTTGCATATTAAAACATTAATTTACACAAAACTTGTAATACATTTTTTTCTTATATTCATGCAGTTGAGCTTTATAGCGCTAAACATGTACCCTGGTAATCCAGAGTTCTCACGAGAGCACAAGTTGAATTTGCTCAGCGAGTTACTCTGGTGTCGAGTAATGATGCTCATTAAATATGCCCCTCGATCTGAGCTTCACCAATCACATCGGGTTATCTGATATAGGCAGGCCAGAGGCAAGCTAAACAGATGACGTCAGCGCTGTGACGTCGAAGTCATTATTAATCATTGCAAGATGGCTATGGATGAATACCAGTTGTTTGAAACGGCTTTGGCCGCTACAATGAATGAGTTAGACTTGGCTTTTTATCTAAAACAGGAACAGAAGACGCCGCTCGAATCGTTCCTTTGCAACATGGACGTTTTTGCTGTTTTGCCGACCGGATATGGTAAGAGTATAAGCTGCGTTGGAAGCTAAGCATATGGGGTTTATTGTTGTGATTGGTCGTAGTGTTATCCAATTGTGTGCAGTGAGATTTTCAAATGCATGCTTGGTGCCGCCCCTCGAGCTGGCCGATTTTCATTAGTCGACGCCAGACCATTAATCTTTTAGATTTAGGTCTGGATTTCCAGGCTATCGCTCTGCAGCCCTGTTACAAAATAGGAGATTAAGAGTTGAAGTGTCATAATTATGGAATAATATATATATTTTGAAAAATATAAAATACCAAAAATGCTGCTGCACTGCTAGACACTGGATGCTATTTAGTTATTAATATGTCAAATGTTTGTAAAGTCAGGTATAGCCTACACCCATGATATGCTCAAGCCTTACCTGATTGAATTATGTTTTTATATTTAATTTTCAGCTGCTGCCACGTTCTTTTAACCCCCTGGGGTCCGGCGCGATAGTCTAGCTTTTTTTCTTATCAGTGCAAAAGAGACTCAAATAACTCCGTCGATTTTTGTCATACAGGCAAGTGTTAAGTTTATACATCATTCAAAACTGTTAAATGTCTTCTTTTATTTGTGTACACTAATAATAAAAACAAAATGTTGTGTTTTTTTCATAAAGTAAAGAAAATAAACATGATGTGCGTTCTCCCGTCTCTCTCAATGTGAAGATCATTCTGAAACGCGACAGAAAATGATCTGTAACTCAGCGAATGCTTATCACTGTGACATGAAACGTATGTCTTTACGAAGCTTGAAGTCTCTATTTTTAAATGCTGTAAATCATATCAAAAACAAATGTTCTCTGTTTAAGTAATCCGTATGAAAGCAACGACATGTACAGTTTCTCCCGCCCGAGCTAATTAACTCTAATGTGACCACACCCACACGCACACGAGCAATTGACATGCAAATGTAAACACCCTCATTACCTCAAAACAAAGAATCAGACACTACAGTAACATACTTATCTGCTTTTCGTCGAGACTGTGTTTGTGCTGTGCTGTTTACCTTGGATTTACCTCAGAAGAATTAGAAGAACGCAATTTGAAGAAGATTTTTAAGGTAAGACATTTCCACTCCTAATAGTGAGCATGTTATTGTTGTATAAACTTTATATTGTAGCTACTAGTTAAACTGGTGCCAAAAATGTACGTTATGAAATTAGATTGGAGTAAAAACATGAAGCCTATATGTCGTACATGTATATGTAGGCTATCTATATATAGACAGAAACATGTTGAAATGTGAACTAGAGGCAACCTTTCAATGCTAAAACATGTACGACACGAGAATGTTTTTCAATAATAAAACACAGCATGATAACAGTAGGCCAGTATGAGTGTTTACTCTAATATGGTGGTTATTATAATGTTTAAATGATGTGGACGTTGAAGATCTCAAAAATGAAGTTTATTACAGCATAGCAGTGGCAAGGTACACAAAGCACCTTGGGTTCACCAGCGTCAGAATGAACCCAGAACATCTAAATCTCAAACCTTTTATCCTGTTACAGTTTACAACTCTTAATGTAAATTAAGTTGCCCTTGTTGTAACAGCTGTGGTCTGTATGTTAATGAAGTTGAGACACCCCATTGTCTGAGAAGGTTCTCTGTGTCCCACACCCAGTCCCATTCTACAATTGACTACCATTTGCTCAGGATGTGGACAACCCAAATGGTGAAGAAACAATATAACTTGACTTTCATTTATCTCTATGATAATTATGCCATTTTGGGGATGAGCTCATTCTAAAATATAGTTTGGAGTGGAATCTGGGTCGAGGCAGACTACAATTTCTTACACGTGTTTACTGTTAAATACTTTGTTTGTGGATATCTGCTCAAACGTAGATGGTAACAATAATGTTTCATAGTTTGGAGCGGCTCGATCGCTGAGTTTGAGTCAGTCGCGCTGTGCATTAGGCTTCATGTTTTTACTCCAATTTTATTTCATAATGAATGGAAACATTTGAAGTAACATATGATAATCAATATATTTTTCTCTAGTGTAGTGTTACTGATATGTTCCTTTTTAACGATGTATAGGATGCCTGCTATCGGCTATTGTTAATATTATTTTATGCAGCACGTATATGCCTACAAAGCACAACAAACCTGGTGTTCATTGTTTATATATATGTGTCAGTGTGTGTGTATTTTGTACATTTTAAATCACAATTTTAACCAGAAAAATCTAAAATGTATTCCCAAAATCGTGCAGCCCTATAGTTTCTCTTGATATCAGCATGTTCACGGGTCTTTATTTACATTTTTTATACATGGGACCAGATGCCCCACTGATGAGTCCTGCTGACTCCAACATTCACATGAGTACATGAACATGGTAAATGAAAAATCAAACACCTTGGAAATGACAGGTATGTACTGTTTCATGAATGGCACAAAAGTGTGTGACTGTTCAAGTCTCTGTCTTTAGATCAGTGTGTTAAATAATGTGCTTTTTTTGTCCTTTGTTGTGTATCTTTGGATTATGTTATGTTGTAAATAAATCCAAACAATCAAAAAGCCATTCTTTTTTAATTAAATTACAGTATTTAGATTACTTGGTAATTAATTATATCCATCACTGTATAACAGTAATTAAAATGTAAACTTACGCATTGACTCGAGCAACTATTTTCTCCCTAGCTAACTCTCTGTCCTTCGCTGTTGCAGCCGATATTTAAAATAAATAAATAATGTGTTTGTTCTCTCCATATGCTTGCAGAAGCTCATCCAGTTCTGCTGGTGAGAAATATGCAGACCTCTTTTTGTCTGGCACAGTATGTACTGAGCCATGGTGACTCATAATATCTGCGCTCCATTGATAATTGCTTTTTATAGTTGTGGTGCACGCGCTTAACTCAAAGTCAGTCAACTCAGAGTTGATTGAACTAACTCATTTCAGCTGTTCTGTAACCGAAAACTCAAGAGTTTCCCATCTCAGGGTAAGTAAACTCAAGAGTTCAATTTTTAACTCAGAGTTGGTTGAACCTCGTTTCTGAAACAGGCTCCTATAGTAATACAAGTTTTAAATGTGCACATTTGGATAAAAATCAGTTTCTGAACGCATCTGTCTCCTCATCATCATGTTAAACCCCTTTCTTTAGTTGCTGAATGCAGGCCTACATTAAAAGGTTATTTTGAATAGTATCTGAGGGATTGATTGGGTTTATACATAGACAGTATATAAACTGGACACAGCGACCCCATAGGTTTCAACGGAGAAAAGTGAAGTCAATTAGAAGCTCTCACTTCCTGATGGCTGAGCGTACTGCGCAGACTCAAACTGAGTTTGACGACGTAGATGTGACGTGAGCAACCCGTCTGTCTTCTAGTAGCTGTGCCAAGAGAAATCTGAATCATTCCCTTCCGAAACTTGCAGAGACGGAGAGTGTGAGTAACGTTAGGAGGTATCCATGAGCTAGGAGCAGGAGCAACTTTTGCTAAGTATTCTGATGAATTATTTTGTCACTTTGCCTCCACGTCCCCCCGATTGCCTGAGAGCTTCTCCTCCTGTCCATACGGTAATTTCTCTACTGTGCGACAGACTGTGCGTGGTTATGACGCAATCGTTAGCCTATTTTTACAAAAACTGCTTCTACGGGGCCATAACGTAAGATACAAGGTAATGGAGCCTTTTATACATTTTCGTGTTTCTTTAGAAATAAATAATGGACAAATGGAGTCTTTAAACGCCTCAGATGTAAAGTTATTCGCTGTCAAAGTGACGCCAAAATGAATGGGAGTCAATGGAATTCTAACAGCAGGTGATGGTCTGCTAATCAATGGCGGCCCCCGGGGAAGCTTCAGTGTTTTCCGAAACATTGGCCCCCTGGGTTTATATGGTGGGAAAATAACAATTGCAGCCTCTTGAGGGCAGCAGAGGAAACATATTACACACTGTAGTCCTGTGTTGTGCCCCATGATGTGAAGAGCTGTGTTAGGTTTGAAATTTAAATCATGTGATGAAACACAGCAGAGAATGGGCTTGTTCGACTTCATGCAGCTCTGCGCAGAACGATCGGCGGCTGACTTGAAGCAGTGCATGCCGGTTAGAAATTTTGTCCGACTTGATACAGCGCCGACGCCACGTGACTGTGACGTATGGCATCAAAGTACCGCGAGAGCGTTTCGAGAGTAGCCGGAGAACTCAGCCAGCGCAGCTTCTCAAGAGCGGCTGCACTGGGCTGCAGGAGGGCTGATGACGACACAGCTGTTCCACGATTGGCCGGATTCACCGCATGACAACGATCACGTGTGTTTCGTGTTTATTCGAACACCTTTAGTTCCTCTAATGCTCTCAAATCAGTTTATTATAACAGTGAACACTCTTTTCATGTCGTTGTCATGTTATATTGTGTCATGTTTATCAAATTAAAACTGCTTAAAAAACGTAGACTCCACTTCATTGATAGTTGCTTATGTTGAACTTTATTCTTGTTCAAACAGACGCTGTATGAAGCAGTACATAAAGTATTGAATGAACATGTCTCATGAAATGAAACATCTGTGTATTATTTGGCAAATATTGCATTTATTTCACTGCAGCTGTGGTAAAGTATGCAAACACCACGTGAGCGGTCACTACGGGAACCAGAAAGTGTCCGACTTCACGTCTCCGTTTGCAGCTCCTCCCCGCCTGCACGCGGCTACTCTCGCCGATCGGTTACATCCAGCCGCAGCCGATGTCGAACACACCTAATGGCATCAGGTCAAACCTGTGCAAACTATTGAAGAACAATCAAACTGAATGCCTCTGTGTATTTCAGAAACAGTATGATGATTACAGGCATCAAAAGCATTTTGTCCATTTTGTTTTTTTCATTAAAAAAAATAAAAATACAAAATGATATTACATACAATACAGAAAAATGTGTCAAAAAGAAGAGAAATGCAAACCTGGGGCCTGTACCATGATGGTAGTTGAACAAACTCAGGGTTGCAGTATTAGTTTCGAGTTGACAAAACCAATCAATCCAACCAGGCTTTGTTGCTACCATGATGCTGATCATCAACTTTCTCTGTCAGCTCGGGCTTTGATCCTGAGTTTAGGAGTTTAGGTGTGACA
Source organism: Leuciscus leuciscus (assembly GCF_965113295.1). Taxonomy (NCBI): domain Eukaryota; kingdom Metazoa; phylum Chordata; class Actinopteri; order Cypriniformes; family Leuciscidae; genus Leuciscus; species Leuciscus leuciscus. Next base: position 36,837 of record NW_028118339.1, on the reverse strand, counting down.
TCAGTAGCGAACAGCCAATCACATGCTGAGAAAGAGTGAAACTCATTCAAAACTCATTCAAAACTCATTGAAATTAATTTCTCGCGAGAGAAGCAGCGCGATTCTCTTATTAAATAAAAGTATTAAAATAGTAAGAATTTAAACAAATTTACACAGCAAGAAAATAGCTGTCTATGAAAGAGGACAACTAAAGGTATAGAGAGAATTGAACATTTAAGCTCACATGTAGTCATTTTATAGCTTCATCTATTGATTCTAAAGCATATTTGTATTTCCTTTATATATTTATTCATTTAAACTGCGTAATAATAATTGATGAACTAAAATTGTACATGTGTGATCGATTAGGGTATAATAATAATTACATAATATCTAAATCATACAAATGTATTATTTTAAATAATCAATACTAAAAGCCAGACGATTTTGTCTTTAAAAATCATTTGCTATGTAGTGACCTTTAATTTGGAGTAGAAACAGGTGGAGTGACTTTATCGCATCAGACATGTGTCACTTTGCTCACAGCTGATTGGTCCAAGTTCAGTTTGCAACCTCTTACCTGGAATATTATAACAACTTCAACTCTTCAAAAAAGGTTTAATCATTATCTCAAGGGGAGTTGACTATTGTTTCCTTTTACTCTTTGTCAAACGTACAACACAAAAATAGCATGATTGCAAAGACATCAAAGACCCCAAACAACATTGTATTGAAAATAAAAAGGCAACTTAGACAATTGTAAAGCACACGCAAACATAACATAAATCTGTTGACTCTTTGTACAAAACTCAAACAAAATAGTTCATATAGAGAAAGTTCAAGAGTCCATGCAAGCAAAATATAAAAAACAAAGATAATACTCAACAGTCTTGTCTCTGTCCTTTTCTGCTTTGAGGCAGGGACGGACTGACAATCTGTGCGTTCTGGAAAAGTCCAGAACGGCCGTCCAACCGAGGGCCGTCTGCAAAAAAAAAAAAAAAAGTCTAATAAAGCAATATGAACAGCCAACAGCAGGGGCACTAATACGATCACTTATATGCTACGTGTAAAAAACAACAACAACTGAGTCGGCCTACTAGCCACTGTCAGAAAGTTCGTTTATAAGGCTTACCTATACTGCACTTTTCAATTTGCTTACATTATATTTGAATAGTTAAGTTATAGTAGCCTATATAGCAGTGGTCTCCAACGTGGTGCCTATGAGTTGCCCGCTAAACACATTATATTAATAGCCCCAACTGGCCAATAGCGATCCACTGTAATTCGGGGCTCCAGACTTCGACTAAATGGTATCATTTTGCGACCTTTTTTCATGCCGGTGCAACTAAACATTTGTTACCCCTCTACAAAATTACCCAACTCTCTTTGATTATACGCTGTCATTTGCGTTGCATATGAGAAACATCAAATGGCAAACGCTCAAAAAGCGGAACAAAACTTGTTTGATCTGAGCAGCGCGGAGCATTATCAGCTCGGCCCAAAAAACAGCGATCGCGGCCAAAGCAGCTGTGCGGGCTGATCTCGATCACACAAACATTATTACACAGAGCTGCACAATCCACTGAGAAGCATTTCAATTCAGCACAGAATTCTCTATCTCTATTATAAACACACAGATGACTATGTGATTTAAGCTTGTTAAAAGCCAGATGAAACAGCGCTGATATTCTCAACATATTGACGCAAAAAACAGGCGAAACATTGTTCCAAGAACAAACCAGTTAGAAGACATTTCACTCCACAACTTATGAATTAACTATAGTAAAACTGTAGTAAAACAAACTTTTTTTTGGCAGAAATGTATATACACTCACCTAAAGGATTATTAGGAACACCTGTTCAATTTCTTATTAATGCAATTATCTGATCAACCAATCACATGGCAGTTGCTTCAATGCATTTAGGGGTGTAGTCCTGGTCAAGACAATCTCCTGAACTCAACTGAATGTCAGAATGGGAAAGGAAGGTGATTTAAGCAATTTTGAGCGTGGCATGGTTGTTGGTGCCAGACGGGCCGGTCTGAGTATTTCACAATCTGCTCAGTTACTGGGATTTTCACGCACAACCATTTCTAGGGTTTACAAAGAATGGTATGAAAAGGGAAAAACATCCAGTATGCGGCAGTCGTGTGGGCGAAAATGCCTTGTTGATGCTAGAGGTCAGAGGAGAATGGGCCGACTGATTCAAGCTGATAGAAGAGCAACTTTGACTGAAATAACCACTCGTTACAACCGAGGTATGCAGCAAAGCATTTGTGAAGCCACAACATGCACAACCTTGAGGCGGATGGCCTACAACAGCAGAAGACCCCACCGGGTACCACTCATCTCCACTACAAATAGGAAAAAGAGGCTACAATTTCCACGAGCTCACCAAAATTGGACAGTTGAAGACTGGAAAAATGTTGCCTGGTCTGATGAGTCTCGATTTCTGTTGAGACATTCAGATGGTAGAGTCAGAATTTGGCGTAAACAGAATGAGAACATGGATCCATCATGCCTTGTTACCACTGTGCAGGCTGGTGGTGGTGGTGTAATGGTGTGGGGGATGTTTTCTTGGCACACTTTAGGCCCCTTAGTGCCAATTGGGCATCGTTTAAATGCCACGGCCTACCTGAGCATTGTTTCTGACCATGTCCATCCCTTTATGACCACCATGTACCCATCCTCTGATGGCTACTTCCAGCAGGATAATGCACCATGTCACAAAGCTCGAATCATTTCAAATTGGTTTCTTGAACATGACAATGAGTTCACTGCACTAAAATGGCCCCCACAGTCACCAGATCTCAACCCAATAGAGCATCTTTGGGATGTGGTGGAACGGGAGCTTCGTGCCCTGGATGTGCATCCCACAAATCTCCATCAACTGCAAGATGCTATCCTATCAATATGGGCCAACATTTCTAAAGAATGCTTTCAGCACCTTGTTGAATCAATGCCACGTAGAATTAAGGCAGTTCTGAAGGCGAAAGGGGGTCAAACACAGTATTAGTATGGTGTTCCTAATAATCCTTTAGGTGAGTGTATATTCATATGAAAAATGCTGTTATATTAATATAGTCATGTATAAATGTATTAAATGTAATGCTTTTGTTTAGAAGTTATGGTAGTTTATTTATTTATTTTTGCATTTATAAATACTAAATGTTTGGTCTACTGTTTTTGATAACACATACAATAGGTTATAGAAAATTTTAAAAAAAGATCAATAAATATTTTCTTTATTTTTCAGGATTTTTTTTTTTTTTTTTTTTTTACGCTTGTAAGTCTGAACCAGAATATCAAGATATTTTATTATTTTGCATATGATGGTGAAAAGTAAAAAAGCACCACCATGTTATATGTATAATAAATATTTTTGAGTATACACACACTCGCACACAAAAAGGTTGGAGACCCCTGGTATATCACTATGTTTTATAATTACAAGTTTGTGTAATTTGGGGTTTCTGTTGCCAGTGACATTTCATTATTTGTATTTTATGGCATTGCACATTTTTTGTTTTTATTTGAAGGCTGAGGCTTCATCAATAAACACAACCCCAAAATTATCATCATTGGTTCTGAGATGTTATTGCTGTGAATACCTTGTCTGACAGTATACAGTATGTGGAATATATCAGGACATCCTGGCTAGTGTCTGTTGCACACGGCTAGAGGCGAATGGGCGGATGATGGGCCTATTTGGGAAAAAGTCCAGGGCTGTTTTTTAGCCCCAGTCCGTCCCTGCTTTGAGGTATGTAGGAAATTTAAAGTCCTGATGAAAAAACAATGTCCCCAAAAAGAGAAAAAAGTATAAATCCACTGGTTCAAGGGCAGGCCCCACAAAAAACAGGCTATCCTCCAGCTGGAAAAAAGTCCCCAGTGTATAGTCCACCACAGAGCGTGCACGTATGAAATGGCTCCAACGTCTAATACACCATGTCTCTCTTCCCAGAGATCATTTTGGGTAATTTACTCTGAGCTAGGTTAGCCAAAAAAAAAAAAAAAAAAAAAAAATGGCCGCCCCCCTTTTCCTTTATCCCTCGGCTCATCCTAATAAGAGTCCTTAGAGCCCAACAAAAAAAGCACAGGCAAATGCTCAAAATCAACATACATGCAGATAAAAAAAATAAATAAAAAAAAACATTTTGGCATGACACATATACAGTATATAGTATACAATCTTTTGTTTTGTTTTTTTGTTTGTTTTTTTACTTAAGTGAGCATGGTGGAGGGCTTTACTGTGGCAGAGTCACAACATAACCTGCCCCGGAACAGGTTAGCCATGGAGCGTGAGTTACTATGGCGATGAACACTGCTAAAAGCCAAACAGCTTTCATGGTGCCAAAAACCCAGGGTTGGCGCAAGCTAATCTGAAACATACCTGGCTAGCCACCTAAACCGGCTTCATGGTATAGGCCCCAGGTGACCATGACAAAAGAGGACAATACTATCAACACCGAATAACATTTACAAAACAAAACAAACCTTTTCTGTCTTATAATTTTAACATATTTTTCTTTCTTTTTTATTGTGTGTGAATATGTATGTCTGTAATTTAATGTTAGCAATGCTTTGGCAATGTAAAGCTTTTTACCAGGCAAATAAAGCCACTTGAATCTTGAATCTATTAACATTATAATAATGTAAAAGAATAGACGTATACAGCTAAATAAATGTACGTGTAGCAATGAATTCAAAAAGTTCAACTGAATTAAAACAAGCAACGCGCAACCAAACCTAAATGCTGATACTGTATGTTAAACCACAAGATTTGAAAAGCAAATTCATTAGACTGTGAAGTTTCTCTCTCTCTCTCTCTCTCTCTCTCTCTCTCTCTCTCTCTCTCTCTCTCTCTCTCTCTCTCTCTCTCTCTCTCTCTCTCTCTCTCTCTCTCTCTCTCTCTCCAGAATGAGGATGTACAATAAACAAAACCACAAAACATACTTGCCCAATCACATGCTCATCTAGTCTGACAACAATCCTGAGTTTCTCCTCCCATCAGTCTCTTTCTCCTCCCATCAGTCTCTTTCTCCTCCCATCAGTTCATCAGAGAATATCAGCCTCAGTCTCTCAGAGATTGTTCAGTCTGTCAGGATGAAAATAAGAGAGAGGAACTGTGAGGAAGATCTTTCTGGACTGAGACCAAATATGAAAAAGAAAACAGGTAATTTATTGTTGTAGAAGATTCATTTGTTAATTAATTTAAAAATAAATAATTTTATCACAAAATTTTGCACTGTTATTTTCAATTCTCTCTCTTTCATTTTTCTCTGTAGGTCAGAATGAGGATGTCACTGGAAGCTCTGCGTTCTTGTTCTGCTCTTACAGTGTTAAAGTCAAGACATGAGTGTGTATTAAAGACTCAGTGACAGCAGGAATATATGAGACATCATTCAGAGATATGTTTCAGTTGAGGATCAGGATCCAGAACACAGTGTTTTCTCAGAGGAGTTTAAGAGAGAAGCTTCACTCAGATACTCATGTAAGTCTGAGAACATTTACTCATTTACTGCTGTTCATTTCACTAATACTGGATCAAACGTCACATCAGACAAGGACGAGTAAAGCATCCTGCTGTGCTGAAAAGACCAGCTTATTTTTATTATTATACGTCAAACTTGATGATTTTTCATTGAAACTAGCACAATATTTTGTCAATATTTTGTCAAGATATTTGTCATGTTATTTAATGATGAATTAAAGTGCAGAAAGACAGATGATTATAGATTTTCTTGGCCCTCTTTTATATTTGTTATAGAGGTGTGTGAGTGTAATATGTAATATTTTATACGCAGATGATGATGCTTTAGTTGCAGATAAGGAGACAGATAGAATACAGAAGTTATAAATGAGGAGCTTGTTAAGGTGAAGGCTGTCTGAAAATAAGCTTTATTACATCTGGGTAAAACAGAATCTATTCTCTTTGGTCTAAATATAAGTTAAGGAAGGCAGATGATTTAGTAGTTAAAGTTGATGGTTGTGAACTTGTAAACGGAACATCGGTCAATTATCCTGGTTGTGTTCTGGATAATAACTTAAGTGGTGTAAGTATGGCCTGGAAAGTTTTAGGAAAAGTAAATCAATAAAGTTGAAAGGTTCTTGCTACAGGTCTAGTACAAAGTCAACGTGAATATGCGTGTTGTTCATGAATGACTGATTTATCCAGTATGTGGATGACAAAGTTACAAAGGTCACAAAATATATTATTGAGAATAGTTTTAAGAAATCATTCTTTTACTCGTGTGGATAATGGACACTTTCAGCAGATTGGATTGAAAATGATATAACAAAATAATTAATAATTGGGCCCCAGTGTATTTTAACTCCTATTTCTCTCGGGTGAATGTAAGACATGGACACTATAGCCTACTAGACAAAGTATTATGGTGTTAGACTTTGTATGGTAATAGGATGTTTGAATATACAGGTGCGCAGGAGTGGAATAAGTTGCCATTGGACATTAAGGTTTTAACGGATAATGTTGGTTTTAGTATAAGAGTGAAGAGATTGTTTTTAGATAGGATGGGTTAGTTAGGATATATATGTGTATTATTTTTTTTATTTTTTTGTGAGCAACTTCACTGTGTTATCCTTGACAAAGAAGTTGTAATAATGTTGTATTGCTACTTTTATGAAACTCAAACTCAACGAATATCTGCGCATGTCTGATCATTCACGTGATTTCTGTTGACGTCACTTACGTCTGATGTCATGATGACGTAGAACGCATGCAGTGCGGAAGCTGAAGAGCTACGAGACTTTCTGGTGAAAATTTTGTATTTCACCCTAATTTCAAAAGTATTTTCAAGCAATATAGTCAAATTAAATACATATGGATAATATTGATCCACCATGATGATCAGGTATGTTTGCTGAATGCAGAATGAAACGCTATTTGCACACACATGTACTTCTCAGCAGTGAAGGCCTGGTTTAACGTTAGCTTGTTGCTCGTGTTCGTGTTTATCCTGCTGTGTTTTGGTTGTCAAATGCTTTATTTTAACTCAAATTAAAAAGGAAATTGTTTAAGTGTTGTTAAAACATTGAACTGGTTAATTAATGAATGTAAAGCTTATATGCATGGTTTATCTGCTGTAATTCTTGATATTTAGGGTTTTTATTTAGTGACTTAAATAAAATGTAGTGTTTTATATGTGACATCAGTGATCAGTAATACAACTCAGTATATGGGAGGGACACCCTATCCTATCTTACCTTTATTATGTGTGTTATGTGGGAATCAAACTCATGACTTTAGTGTTTGTACCGTAGGGTAGACTGTGTACAGTTGAGACATAGACTGTACAGGCAGATCTGAAAGTGAAAGTGAAAGTGACACGTGACGGCCAAGTATGGTAACCCATACTTGGAATTTTACCTCTGCATTTAACCAAGTTAATGCACACACATTAGGAGCAGAGTAGTGAGTAGTTAACACACACACACTGCAAACGTGGATACACACACCCAGAGCAGCGGGCAGCCTTTGTGTGGCGCCTGGGGAGTGATTAGGGGTTAGGTGCCTTGCTCAAGGGCACCTCAGTCATTTCCCACCGGTCCTGGAATCGAAGAGTTCTATTAGGAAACACACTGTTTAGTTGTTCAGTGTTATGATAACAGGTTAAACGTCGTAATTAGCCAGCATAGGACGCAAATGAAAATAAAATTTGATATTTGTGATATTTAAACTGTGTATTATTAATAAATATTGTTTAATATCTTGTTCCTGCTTTATACATTTTAACCAGTGCTAATTTGAATAAAATGAATGAATATAAATGGTGTATAAACAAAAATGTTGCCCAATTGTTATTTTCTTTATTTGTCTTTATTTTTTTATATTTAAAATGAATTGTTAGTTACCTTTACATCATTAGAAATGGTTGTCTCAACTGTACCACATATGGGTACAGTTGAAACAAGGTTGAGACAAAAAGCACCTTATTTTTATGAGCTAATTGTGGAAAATATAAACTACTTGTGGGTATTATTGATTGATAATATCTTAGTCTATAAGCTAATGAAATGTCATGTGGCATGTCATGTGGAAATTCACTTCTTTTCAGTATCTATTTTTGTGTGAAAAATCTAAACGCAAAAAGTGTCTCAACTGTACTCAGTCTACCGTACTATTCAAGTTGAACTAAAGGAAGTTAAATAAACTTGTTTTGTTTGTTTGTTTCTGCAGTTGTGGCTTCATCTGTGTGTTTGCGGTGCTGATAAACAAAGGTAAGCACTTAAACAAACTACATTTGAAAAATTGATGCACCGAAATGAAAATTCTGGATGCACTTGGCCGAAAACTGAAACCGAAAATGACTTTACATTGTCTAAATTAGTTGTTTTTTGTTTTTGTTTTTTTTGTATAGTTGTATTATAGATATACTATATAACTTGTTAACTAAATTCAATGCTTTAATAAATAAAAATAAAAATAAAAAAATCAAGCCACTAAAATAACCACACTTTTATTTCTAGTAACACAAAATTGGACAGAAAATATGCCTGTATTAAAATAATATTAAATATAAATAAATTAATATCAGTATATTACTCTTAATTTAGTTCTATGCAGCATAATCAGATTTAACAGATTTAAATTTTTTGACCTATTATCAAAATAAAGTAGTCAACACCGCTATTATCATCAGAGCATGTGAGCAGATAGCAGGGAGAGGATCAGTGAACAAGAGTGTAGTGGCATTTTTACCAGCGTTACCGAGCACGACTATACACACCATATTACAGCACAGTAGGGCTATTGCAAACAGAAACAAGTCCAGAGAAATTTCGTGAAGCAGACTTTGCCTTTTTCGGTGAGCATGAATGTTAGCTTTGGGCCGTGAGCAACTGAGCAGAGCGCGCAACACACACACACACACACACACACACACACACACACACACACACACACACACACACACACACACACACACACACACACACACACACACGGAGGTTGCAGCGGAACATTGAGCAGAACACAAGAGCGGAGAGCACACACACACACGGGAACACACTTGGAAGTTTTGCATCTTCGGAAGCGGAGCGGCTCGCAAAGTCACAAAACATGCTGAGCCACAGTGAAACCTGATCGCTGAACACGTAGGGTCGGGGTGGCATATATTGTCTTTCGGCCAAAAAACGAAAATGCCATTTTCGGACGATAATTTCGGTGCATCCCTAATTTGAAAAATGAATTACTGCCACTGACTGTTAAAGTTACAGTAACAATTGACCATCTGCACAGAATGTTATAAGAACTTCTGCAATATTATAATCCAGCTGGAAAACTTCCTGTGAAATGTCTTTAGTATGTCAGTATCTTCAGTGTCCTGATGTAGCTTTAACAGCATCAATAGTGTAATACTTAGTTTATAATCAGATTATAGTCACTTAATTAGTCAGGCCTAGCATTCATTTAGTTATTCAAACGCAAGACAACATTGAAATATATGTTCCTCAGCAGAATTCAATTCAACCATCAGTTTACACACTTTCATGTGAAAATAATAATCATCTACACTGTAAATTAAAGATTTATTGTGCACTTTAGATTCATTGAATACAATGGGAGTTCCCTTTCAGTCGCTCACGTTCGACGTAACGTCGACGTGACGACGTAATTGGGATCACTTCAGGGAGCCCTATCAACTTCGAGTGTCTACAGAACGAGCCAATGAAAGTTGGCGTGCGTGAATCGCGCCACGCGCCCCCGCCCCGCCGCGCGGGTATAAACAGGAAGCGGGCGCACGCACACATTGTCTTTCACTTCGGAGCCGAGTTTCTGTGAGACTTTTTTGTCTATGAGAATCAGCCTTGAAGACTTCAAAGAGGATCATCTCTCTCTGTTCCTGTGTTGGTGTGACAGCGCGATCAGCGGTGGCCGCGAGCATTGCAGCTCTCAACTGCTGTTTTCACAGCACTGTGTTTGTGTCTGTGTGTGTGTGTGTCGGTTCGGTGGGCGTTTCCCCTGTGTGTGCATTCACACTGCGGCTACCCCTGGGTGCCTCAACACAAAAAGAGAGTTCTAAATCCTTTTTTATTTTTTACTAAAAGAGCAACACAAGCGTGACCCTGCGTCTTTTTCAAGATGTCATTCCGCTTGTGTGTTTCTGGATGCCGTCGTTCCCTGGCGCCAGCAGATGGCCACAGCAGTTGCCTCTCGTGTTTGGGCATTCAACACGCTGAGGCAGCTTTTGTGTATAGTTCATGTTCCCATTGCGGGAATATGACTATCGCAGCGCTGAGATCGAGACTCGCTTACCTCAAGGGAGGTGCAGTCCCCTCGCCTATGCCCCGATCTAGTGTCTATTCTGCCCCGCAGAATAGACCTACTTTGGCGCATGACCAGGGTGATCTGAGGGTTACCGTGAGGGCTTCCCCGTCGAGTCATCCTCCGCGGGCCCCTCACGCCTCACAAGCGCTGTCGCCACTGGGGCCCCTTAGTGGACGCCTTGGTCCTTCTCCGGAACGACCAACCGTTTCCTTTGGGGCTCCGGCTGATGACCAGATGTCGATCGCAGCATCGGAGGGGGAGCTGTCCTCTGGAAATGACGACTCGGCTGCGTTGCCCCCCTCGGGGTGTGTAGCGTCGTCCGAGCCAGATCCAGAATGGACCGCTATGCTTTCCCGGGCCGCCGAGAAGGTCGGGCTTGCGTGGAATCCTCCACCACGTCCCGAACCTTCTTGGTTGGACGATTGGTTTCTTGGGGCGGGCCGTGCTGGTTCTCAGTGCGCCGCCCCGGTACCTTACTTTCCGGAAGTGCATGAGGAGCTCTCTAGGACGTGGAAGGCACCGTATAGTGCCCGAAGCCGTTCTAGTGGCTCCTCACCCCTCGCCACCCTCGACGGCGGGGCAGCTAAGGGGTATGTGGATATCCCCCCGGTGGAGCGGGCCGTCGCGATGCAGCTGTGTCCGGCGTCCGCTTCCTCTTGGCGGGGTAATCCACGCCTCCCGTCCAAGGCCTGTAAGTTTTCGTCCGGCTTAACGGCGAAGGCTTATAAGGCCTGTGGACAGGCTGCTTCCGCCCTCCATGCCATGGCGCTCTTGCAGGTCCACCAGGCCCAGGCGCTCATGGACATGAACGAGGGTGGTTCTGACCCAGAGCTCCTCCGGGAGCTCCGTGTGGCAACCGACCTCGCCCTCCGGGCGACGAAGGAAACCGCACGTTCGGTTGGTCAGGCGATGTCCACTCTGGTGGTCCAGGAACGCCACCTTTGGCTCAACCTGGCGGATATGAGGGACACCGATAAATATCGGTTCTTGGATGCCCCTCTTTCCCAGGTTGGGTTGTTCGGCGACGCGGTCGAGAGCTTTGCCCAACAGTTCTCGGCCACACAGAAGCAGACGGAGGCCATCCGGCACATCCTGCCCCGGCGGACCCCTGCTGCTCCCACCCGTCCGCCGGCCGCAGACCCTCCGTCTACTCGTCGCCGTGGTCGGCCTTCTGCGGCGTCCTCCGCTCCCGCTAAGCCCCAGCAGCAGCAGCCATCATCCAGGCCTCAGCGTGGAGCAAGCCGCAGGAAGCCGACCCCGCCCGTCCAGGCCGCTGCCAAACCAGGAGGCAAGCGACGGTGCAAACGACCCTGAGACGGGCGGCCCAGAGGTGGATCAAGTTGCTCTTCAGGAGATGGCGAAGGCGCCACTCCTTCCCCCGGTGGAGGGCCGGGCGGAGAATCTTTTGTTTCCTTTTCTTTTTGTTCCGCCAGTGGTACCCACAATTTCAATAAAAGAGCAATTTCTGAAACCTCCGGGCCCCAAGAGGGCGCGCTTGGCAGTCGACGACGCCGCCATGCCTTGTCACTCCCGAGCCCCTCTTTCATCGCCAGCAGGCAGCAGTGGCTGTGTCCTGGACGCACTGACGCCTCCGCACACTCACTCTGCCCGTCGACGGAAGCAGGTATGTGCTGCACCACACACTCAGACCCCACTTCGGGCCGCTGTGCTGTCCGAGTCGGGTCCCTGCATTCCGCCGCGCTGCCCCACCCCGGGTACGTCTGTGGTGCCGTTGGTCCCGCTTGCTCGGTCTCTGGGAGCCTGGTTAACGCTTCCCAGCCCGTCTCGCTGGCTCATCCGTACCATCAGACTCGGCTATGCGATTCAGTTCGCCCGGCGCCCCCCTGCGTTCAAGGGCATTCTGTTCACCCGTGTTTTGGCGGACAATGCCCCTGTGCTCAGGTCAGAGATCGCAGTCCTACTGGCGAAGGATGCGATCGAGCCGGTCCCTCCAGCCGATATGAAGACCGGCTTCTACAGCCCGTACTTCATTGTACCCAAGAAAGGTGGTGGGTTACGACCAATCTTGGACCTGCGCGTCCTGAATCGGTCCCTTCACAGGCTATCGTTCAAGATGCTTACGCAGAAACGCATTTTCAAGTGCATCCGTCCCCAAGATTGGTTTGCAGCGATCGACCTGAAGGACGCGTACTTTCATGTCTCGATTCTCCCTCGACACAGACCGTTTCTTCGCTTTGCGTTCGAGGGGCGGGCATATCAGTACAAGGTCCTACCCTTTGGGCTGGCCCTGTCGCCCCGCGTCTTCACGGAAGTCGCGGAGGCGGCCATTGCTCCCATGTGCGAGCGTGGTGTTCGCATCCTCAACTACCTCGACGACTGGCTTATTCTGGCCCAGTCGAGAGAGCAGTTGTGCGAACACAGGGACATGGTGCTCAGTCACCTCAGCCACTTAGGGCTTCGGGTCAACTGGGAAAAGAGCAAACTCACCCCCGGGCAGAGGATCTCTTTTCTCGGTATGGAGTTGGACTCGATCGACATGACAGCGCGCCTCACCGAGGCCCGTGTCCAGTCAGTGTTGAACTGCGTGAGCACGCTCAAACGCAGAACTGCGGCACCACTGAAACTGTTTCAGAGGCTCCTGGGGCATATGGCATCTGCAGCCGCGGTTACGCCGCTCGGATTGCTTCATATGAGGCCGCTTCAACACTGGCTCCACGATCGAGTCCCGAGATGGGCGTAGCAGAGCGGTTCGTGCCGGGTCCAACTGACTCCGCACTGTCGCCAAACTCTCAGCTTGTGGTCGGACCCTTCGTTCCTGCGGGCAGGTGTTCCCCTGGAACAAGTGTCCAGGCACTCTGTGGTCTCCACGGATGCCTCTACCACCGGCTGGGGGGCCACGTACAACGGGCATGCAGCTTCAGGTCTGTGGACGGGGCCTCAACTGCATTGGCACATCAACTGCCTCGAGTTGTTAGCAGTACGTCTTGCATTGAGCCGTTTCAAAACGCTGCTACTAGGCAAGCATGTACTGGTCCGTACGGACAGCACTGCGACCGTTGCGTACATCAACCGCCAAGGTGGTCTACGCTCCCGCCGCATGTCACAACTCGCCCGCCATCTCCTCCTCTGGAGTCAGAAGCGTCTGAGGTCGCTTCGTGCCGTTTACATTCCGGGCCTGCTCAACCGTGCAGCCGACGAGCTCTCACGGCAGCAGGTGCTACCGGGAGAATGGCGACTCCATCCCCAGGTGGTCCAGCTGATTTTCAGGCGCTTCGGGACCGCTCAGGTAGATCTGTTTGCCGCCCCGGACACGTCTCATTGCCAGTTGTTCTATTCTCTGACCGAGGGGACCCTCGGCACGGATGCTCTGGCACACAGCTGGCCCCGGGGCCTTCGCAAGTATGCGTTTCCCCCAGTGAGCCTTCTTGCACAGACCTTGTGCAAAGTCAGGGAGGACGAGGAGCAGGTCTTGTTAGTTGCGCCGTATTGGCCCAACCGTACCTGGTTCCCGGAACTAGTGCTCCTCGCGACAGCCCCTCCCTGGCCCATCCCTCTGAGAGAGGACCTGCTCTCTCAGAGACGGGGCACCCTATGGCACCCGCGTCCAGACCTCTGGAAACTCCATGTCTGGTCCCTGGACGGGACGCGGAGGTTCTAAGTGACCTACCCCCTGCGGTAGTTGACACCATCACTTCCGCTAGAGCCCCCTCTACGAGGCGCCTCTATGCATTGAAGTGGAACCTGTTCGTTGACTGGTGCTCCTCTCATGAGGAGAACCCCCGATCTTGCTCGATCAGAGCCGTGCTTTCCTTCCTGCAAGAAGGGCTGGAGCGAAGGCTGTCTCCCTCCACCCTTAAAGTGTATGTTGCCGCTATTGCCGCACATCACGATGCTGTTGATGGTAAATCTTGGGAAAGCATGACCTGATCGTCAGGTTCCTGAGGGGAGCGAGGAGACTGAATCCTCCTCGCCCACTCTCTATACCCTCTTGGGACTTGTCTCTGGTCCTTTCGGCACTTCAGAGACCACCCTTTGAGCCTCTGCAATCAGCTGAGTTAAAAATTCTGTCCTGTAAGACAGTACTCCTGGTTGCATTGGCCTCTATCAAGAGGGTAGGGGACCTGCATGCATTTTCGGTCGACGAATCGTGCCTAGAATTCGGCCCGGATAACTCTCACGTCATCCTGAGACCCCGGCCCGGATACGTGCCCAAGGTTCCTACCACTCCCTTCCGGGACCAGGTAGTGAACCTGCAAGCGCTGCCTTCGGAGGAGGCAGACCCAGCCCTGGCTTTTCTCTGTCCCGTTCGCGCTCTGCGTCTGTACGTGGACAGAACGCAAAGCCTCAGGACCTCAGATCAGCTCTTCGTCTGTTACGGAGGCCAGCAGAAAGGGAAGGCTGTCTCCAAGCAGAGGATGGCCCACTGGATAGTGGATGCCATCGCCTTGGCTTACGAAGCCCAAGGCGTGCCCTGCCCGCCTGGGTTGAAAGCCCACTCCACTAGGAGTGTCGCTTCTTCCTGGGCGCTGGCTCACGGCGCCTCGCTGACAGACATCTGTAGAGCTGCGGGCTGGGCGACACCTAACACGTTCGCTAGGTTTTATAGCTTACGTGTTGAGCCGGTTTCTTCCTGTGTGCTCGCTTCTACTAGCCGGTAACACCGAAGTTCCCGCTCTAGTGTCGGCTTGCTGCGCCACTCCCTTCCTAGGAACGGATACGTGCGCTTTTTACTCCAGTCAAGTTCCCCATTGGCGAACCCTGTGAGTTCCTCCGCACCCCTTCGGCAGTCGGACGTTGCGGAGCGTCCGACGCGCGGCGGGGCGGGGGCGCGTGACGCGATTCACGCACGCCAACTTTCATTGGCTCGTTCTGTAGACACTCGAAGTTGATAGGGCGTCGACGTTACGTCTCCCGTTCCCTCCTTCAGGGAACGAGGGTTACATCAGTAACCGAGACGTTTTCACAAGTGCACTGAAATCAGTGAGCTTGAGTTAAACTGACTGACAGCTTCTGTTATTATAAAGGGAGAGCGCAGTGCTCACTTTGTGGCTTCGCTAGACAACTTAACTTTTTATGAGGTTTTGTGAGTACTTCATAATCATCTTACAGTTTATTTTTAAATCCAGTGATTTTATTATGTTTAATATTAATTCAAAAGTGAAACTTTAAAAAATATTACAGGAAATGGTTCATTTTACCCAACAAATTCTCCTCTGCCTCCATCTCCTGTTATAGTGGTTATTAATGTCTTTTTTATTATTATTAATTAAAAGAGTTTTCTATTAAATGTTGCATTTCCTACATCTTGAAACATTTGGTTTTACAAATGGGGACAATCTCAGAAGGATGAACAAATAATGTTTTTGGTTATCACATTGAAAATAACATTTGAAGTACTGGAAAAATGTTGCGTGTGTGTGTCCAATTACACACACTGTGTTTCTTATTCCAACGTTCCCATTAGATTCAAGTCTTTATTGCAATAAAAAAAAAAGGTGTTTGCAAAAGGGTGATAACTGCATAAAAATATAAATACAACATTAAAAATTAAACCATTCATGGTTTTGTGTTGAAGAACAGAATAACTAACAGTTCACTGGAAATACCCAAGGCTTATTATTAATTCAAACAATATGGGGATATTTTGGGGATATTTAATTTAATTTTATCAATCAATAAATTCCTCTTGAAACAAACTTTGTTGTATTATTTTAATTTAATACTGTGAAGCTGCTTTGATACAATCTGTATTGTGAAAAGCGCTATACAAATATACTTGACTTGACTTGACTTATTGAAAACCAGGAAGTAACTGTGAATATGGTCAATAACAGTTTGTGTTGTTTCAGTGTCTCTGCAGGAAACAGTAGAGGCTGTTATTGGTGGTTCTGTTCTCCTGCCGTGTTCTTCCACTGAACATGATCTGAAACTTCAAGACGTTTATGTACACTGGAGACACAAAGGCAGCAAGAATGTGTGTGATATAGTCAAGGGTGAAGAGACAGTATCAGAACAAGACCATCAGTACAAGAACAGAGCTGAAACTTTTCCAGAGGAGTACGACAGAGGAAACTTCTCCATCAAACTCCACAAACTTATTTCTGTGGATGCTGGAGAATACACCTGCTTCATCACACACTCATTTGAACAACCTACTGTACAGCTGATCATCAATGGTGTGTGAAAATAGTACATTAGGGCATAACGTTTTTAATATAATACAAGTTGTTTGCTTTAAAATCTAAATACTGCAATGAAATTATCCATATTTGATGTTCATAGTGATGTTTGAGTCTGAATGCTGCTGTATATAAATTATAGTTGGATCTGTTATCTTTATCACTGTGAGGTTAAGTTTTCTCTCAAACTTTTTTCAGAATCAACAGCAGAAAAAGGAACCATATCGACTGATCAAGAAAACCAAGGAGAAACAGAACCAGACAGGGTGGAAACATCATCGCCTTCGCTCTGGGTTGTCATTGTGTTAGTTATAGTTACAGTTATAGTTACAGTTATAGTTATAGGTTTAATTGTAGTTTGTTGGAAAAGAAAGAACTCAAGCAGTCGTAGGGCAGACAGACACGACATGAGTTCAGACGCTCATGAGGTGTTGAACACATGAATCAGTTATAGCTGATAATAATGATAAAGCATTTGCTACATGACAAGTCAAAACAACAGCAGAATATAAGGTACCTGCTCATTAGACATACTTTCTTAAATATCTGTCTTTCATTATTTATTAATTTATTTTTAGGAGTGAAGAGAGTATAATGTTGTTAATGTTGTTGAGTTAAAGACGATCACCTGTAACCATGGGATCAGAATGTAGGAACATTTCCTGCACGTACGAGAAAACTATCATGTTTTGGTAGATCATAAATATGAGATTAAAAAGTTGAAATTGACATAAAATGTAAATTATGCAATAACAAGTCAGAATAATGAGAAGAAAGTTGAAATTATGACTTTAAAAATTGAAATGATCACATTAAAAGTCAAAATGCACAAATTCCTAAAGAAGTCAAAAGTGCTGCACCTCAAACCATCAGATTAATCTGTGCAGAAAAGTGAAGCGACTCACAACTCTTGTATTTACCAGAACTTAATGTTCCTCCACTAGTATTTTATTCTGCAACTGATAAAGGACCAAACGTTACATATTCTAGCTTTAAAATTTATTTTTATATTTTGTACCAGTTATGATTATCACCTTTAAAGTGAAGTGCTTTTACTTGCCATTGTATAAAGTGTGCTATAAATAACATTGCCTTGTCTTTCCACTTTGTAAGTTACATTTAGTTTTTACAGTTTTCTGATGTAAAAGACTGTTATATTCTTGCCTTATGCATTGGATTCTTATTAAGAGAATCAATTTTTGGATAAAGCCAAAAGCCAAGTGAGCCTATCAATATGTTGCTGTCTTATTATGCAAACATTCATCTTGAAACTATTGTTTTATTTGCAGGAACTGTGCAGTGTTTGAAATGTATTTCAATATTCTCTGGTATAAACAGAGGAAACACAGACACATTGTGTCATTGTGTTTAAGACCCAATCAAATTGTTAAGACCCAATAAATTGTTTTGATGAAATAATGCATCTGTCAGAATTGTTTGGATATTTATATTATAATCTTATACTTTTTACTAAAAACAAAATTAATGTTTTGCATTTACATGTATCCATTTGGCTAATGCTTTTTTCTGGTTTAAAAAAAAAAAAAAAAAAAAAAAAAACAGCACATTACTGATATGAGTTTAATTTAGTTCACACATTTAGATAAAATTCAGGGTGCTTCTCAATACTCAAACTGTTTTATAGATATAGATGTTTTCTATACGTCCTCCAACCCGTGACCCAGAAACCGATCGTACTCGGCCATCTTGAAGGAAATCACTGTTCTCTTATCGCACCGCGAGGGATGAGGAGCGAGGAAGCTTCCTGAGGAATCATGAGCGAGGATACACAGGTGTTCCTGAGGAATCATGAGCGAGGATACACAGGTGTTCCTGAGGAATCATGAGCGAGGATACACAGGTGTTTCCTTCCCTCGCATCCTAAGTGAGTGGAGCTGAGACGCGAGGGTTCACGAATAAGAAATGAGAATCACCCACAGTATCTGAACGCCAGTGTCTCCTCATCAACACTAACCCCTTCATGACTCCTGCGTCGCCTGCATTTTCCCCTTTACAAAGGGAAGTTCAAGATGCTGACATTGAAAACTATCCTGCCACAGATTCGAACAGGGGACTGGTTCGTCACCGTGGACCTGAAGAACGCCTATTTCCACATCCAGGTCATTCCACGGCACAGGAAGTTCCTCCGGTTCGCCTTTGGGGGAAAGGCGTATCGTATCAGTATCGGGTCCATCCATTTGGTCTAGCTCTGTCTCCGTGGACGTTCTCCAAGTGCATGTTTGCAGCTCTGGCCCCCTTGAGGCTCCAGGGCATCCGTGTGCTAAATTATCTAGACGACTGGCTCATTCCAGAGAGTTGGTGTGTCGTCACAGGGACATCCTTCTCCACCACCTCTGGTCTCTTGGTCTCAGGTTGAATGCTCAGAAGAGTGTCTGTGAGTTTTTCAAACTATTGATGAACAATCAAACTGAATGCCTATTTCAGAAACAGTATGATGATTAGGCATCAAAGTATTTTGACCATATACTGTAAAACACAATACAAAATACAATAATACATTCAATACAAAAGTCAAAAAGAAGAGAAATTCAAACCTGTCTGTCAGGTTTGTGAGTTCCTGTCATGAAGTAAACAGTGAAATAGGACAATAATATCAACCCTGAATAACATTTATACAATAAAGAAAATCATTGTGCACCTTTTTTGCCTGTTCTGTCTCAATATTTTATTAAACTTTTTTTATATATATATTTGCATAAATATGTCTCTGTCAGTTTCTCTGTAGATCAGAATGAGGATGTAAATAAACAAAACCAAGACATGACGGTGTATATGGGACACACTGTACCTGCGCACTCACTCACACATCTAGTCTGACAACAATCCTGAATCTCTGAATCTCTGAATCTCTCCTCCCGTCAGAGAATACAGTCTCTTATTGTACAGTCTTACTTTTGAGCTCATTTGAAAGGCAAATTCATGAAAAGGTCAGGCTGTATTTCCCTGTTCTTTTCCATTTCTTTCTTGTTTATTGTTCTCTGTGGGTTATGATCAGGATGTCATTGGAATCTTGTCCTGCTGTTACAGTGATGATAAACTAAAGTCAAGACATAATAATGTATTAATAATAATAATAATACATTTTATTTGTAACGCACTTTATATTTAAGCAAAAACCCAAAGTGCTACAATTTAGAAACAACCAAAATAAAAAAAAATCATCCAAAAACTCTTCTAAAAAGGTGAGTTTGAAGACCATAAAGACACTGTGTGTGAGTGAGACAGGGAGCCAGTGGAGTGATTTGAGGATGAGGGTGATATCAGGATCATCAGGATAGCAGCGCTGTTCTTTATTAAGACTCAATGGCAGAGGGAATATAAGACATCATTCAGAGAAATGTTGAAGTGAAACAGGTGAAGTAAAGACTGCTACTGTTTATGACGTCCAGAATGTCCTTCACTATTCAAAAAATGTCCTCACTAGTAAAACCTGTTAAACACCAGCTAGTGCTGCAGATCTCACTATAGTTAAAATAGCTTATAAACAGGACAGATCATGTTTCTATTTAAATCTAATGATCACTATCACTTACAAAACATGAGATCATTTAACCCTAAAGGACATCTTATCCCGTCTGTGTGGGAATCAAACTTTGACTTTCATCTGTGTGTTTGCAGTGCTGATAAACAAAGGTGAACATCTGAATAACTCATTTAATAGTTAAATTCAGGCCACATGAAGTAATGTCAGTCTTGTGTTTGGACAGTTTGTGTTGTTTCAGTGTCTCTGCAGGAAACAGTAGAGGCTGTTATTGGTGGTTCTGTTCTTCTGCCGTGTTCTTCCACTGAACATGATCTGAAACTTCAAGACACTGATGTACACTGGAGACACAATAATGACATGATTGTGTATAGTATAATTAAGGATAATTATTTAGTGTCTGGACCCGGAGTACAAGAACAGAACTGAAACTTCCCCTGATGAGTTTCTGAGAGAAATATCTTCTCACACACTCAACAACCTGATGCTGGAAAATACACTTGCTTCTTCACAAACCCTTATTCTGAACAGGAGACTTTAAGCTGATCAATAGTGTGCAAAACTGGTTGATTAATATATGATTTTAATTTTTAAAAGTTGTATTAAATCTAAAAACAATAAGTGTTTGACCAACTAGTGATCCTCCAGTCTGAATGCTGCTGCAAATGATAGGAAACAGGAAACAAATCCACTAAAAACTAAGCAGAAGATACAGGAGAAGCAGACAGTGTAAATATGATGACCTTTAATATTTGTGTTGCATCAGCTGTATTATCTGCAGTATGGTTTGTTTCATCATATTTCTCTTGAAAAAAATAATAACTCAAGCTGACTCATTCTGTTCTGTCTCTGTGCCATAATGACAAACAGCTTTACGTTTTTTCTGATACATTTTTTATTTTATCTTAATCGATAGATCTTTAATTGGTTCTTCTCTGGTGCAAAAGACATTGTTTTGTTCCATTATATTCTTGCCAAATGCATCACGTTGTTTTTATTGAGTAGCCTATAACACAATAAGATCTTCTAACACTGAATAAGGAACATGATTTTGCTGTATCTAAAAGAAATTAGTTTGTCAATGAGTTTCCATCTTTACCACAAGTGTTCTGTCACGCTGCGTTTGACAGTATCACATGTATTGTGTATCATTTCATGTTAATACTGCACATCATTTACCAAACATGTTCATTAATTCCTGATATCATGTCAATTAAAACAATGTATTTGTATAGACAGTGTGCACAAGATAAAACAGATAAAAACTGCTACACAGCTAACACTAATACTGGAAGATCATTTTATATTTATCATTTTATATTTCTTAAGATTAAAACTGCACATCGTTTAGACAAAAATTATTAATTCCTGACAGCACATCAAATTAATTATTTTTTAGTCCCAAATCCCATTATAACTTTGTTCATGTCTTACTGTACGTCACTCACTCCAGGATACTTCTGTCTTGTGTGCTGCTGAATATTGCATAATTTTGACTCGTAACTTTTCATGCACAATGATAACTGCTTAATCAGAAGAGGAACAGAGTGAACCGAGCAAATGATCATAATGTCCAGAGACATGGTGTTGGGCTCTTTACAGTAACTGGGGCTCTTTGAGGGCCCAATGAGGCTCTTGATGGATCTCAGTATAGAAATCTGTGGAGAAATAGGACTGGACTCTTCTTACTTGTGGCAATGTTTATAACTCCAGTATCCTGGAGCCACAGCAACACTATTCTGATAAATCATCAAGCAATGGCATCAGGTGATACACTTCTGCAAACTAAAAGAGACAAAGACAAACAAACATTCGCAAACACAAATTCAAATGACTTTATAAGGGGATTTTAACTAGACATTGATGTGAGCTGGAGACACAGAGTCAGTGAATATTGTGTGTGATATAATTCCCTGCAGAAAGTCAGAAACAGTGTTCAGACTATGAGAACAGAACTGGAACTTTTCCTGGTGACTTTCTGAGTGGAAACTTCTCCATCAAACTCAGCAATCTTCAATACGCTGATGTAGGAAAATACACCTAAAATCACAAACTCATCTGAACTTCAGACTGTACAGCTGATCATCAATGATGTGTGAAGTTGGGTAATTTGTGTGTTAAGTTTTTAATTTAAAAAAGTTGTGTTGTAAAGTTACAGACATTGTTTAAATCTTCAGTATCCTCAGGTATATTCAGAGCTTTGTGTTTCATTGTACGCAGACAATCTCTTTTTCATCTGTTGAACTTTTTGGATATTTATTTGGGTGTTTATATTGGATATTTTAATAAAACTAAATGTTTTATCATAACAAAAAAAAAAAAAAAAAAAAAAATAGGTATACACTTCCCTTACATGGTTTCTACTAGGAAAAACACACACCACAAGGATTCTCTGAAAATAATGTTTGAATTCCAAATAAATGTCTCCTCATCATAACCAACCTACACTTTGTAGACACTGAATATACAGTCTATTTAAAGGTTTATTATGAAAAGTATCAGAGTTGTTCAACTGGTTTAGACTGTGGAGAACTATCACTATCAGCCTATTGGAGGCAGAAGAGGAAACTGGATATTCTCTACAGAATATGATGTCTTGCTTTGATTTGGCCATGAAGACATCGACCTTAACCTTTATTTTGTAGTATTTGTTTAATTATATATGTAAAATATAAGTTCCAATGGTCAAGACAAACCAAACATGCAAGAATCAAAAATTTCAGTAAAACTTTGTAAATACATTAAAGCCAAACTGGAGTTGTGTTTTGAGGCAGTGCACTGGGGCTCTTTGAGGGTCCATGAGGGTTTAATGTTCTCTAAGAGCCCGAGCCGGATCTCAGCATCAGAACATCATAAACACATTGAACTCTCTGTGTGTATATATGACAAACATGGTGCTGAGATTTTCCACATAAACACCACTCCTTACTAGTCAATGAAACGCATCAAATGGCATCAGGTCAAACCAGAAACAGTATTATGACAATAGGTATCAAAAGCATTTTGTTCATATAGTAACACAACACAATCATACAATACAAAAGAATATACAGTATGTCAAAATCAGGAGAAATATTAATGTTATAACAATACATTAAACTATATAAAGATGTATAAGCAGAACAAATATCAATAAATTCAAAAAGTTAAACTGAAGTAAAACAAGCAAACACACACACACACACACACACACACACACACACACACACACACACACACACACACACACACACACACACACACACACACACACACACACACACACACACACACACACACACACACACACAACCAAACATGCTTTTATGACTATAAACAAGACTGATCCTGTCATCCCCATGGCGGCCCTCTTCACCATTCCTCCATTCCTCCATGGCTCCTCCCTCCATCATCGCCGGCTGTGGACATGTCCAGAACATATGACCCAAAGTGGGCTCATCTCTGTGACATCTAGAACATGTCATATTTCTGGAAATATTCTTGCCAGTTTACTCCTAGAAAAGTGTAGCCTATGGATTATCTTAAATTGCAGTAATCCGTGCCTGACACAAACAGATGTTGAATGAATTTTCCTAAATGTTGACTGTCAGACGGACTCTGAGAAAACACTTCAATATAAAAGTCCAGGAACACACACAGGGAATATGTAACAAACAGCTTGTTCAATCTCCACTGTTGATATGGATTGTTGAAGACTGACTTTAAACAGTGTGTTGTGTTCTCACTGTCACATGGCTCTGGTGTGTACAGCTCCTCATAAAACAAATTACTACCAAGGCAGTCAATTTGACTGTTTTAAAATTTTGCTTTTGATCAAATAAAACTTTGTTGAAATAAAACTCATATAACTATAGTACCCTGACTTTTCCTAAATGTATCTATATTTTATTCGATCATTGTTATTTTATTAAAATTACAAGACACAAAAGAGTTTTGAGTATTTCTACCTTGAATGGCCATAACAGTCATACTGACCGTATGCGTTTGCATATGACCGTATGACCGTATGCATACAATTTTCATTGTAATTTTACAGCATGATATTTTTGCTCACTAAAACAAATATTGGTTACTAAATCAGTTCGTTTTCTCGCAGTTTATTATATTTTCATATTCTGTTCCCGTGACGTCAGAATGACTGTTTTGGCCAGTTTGGGGCATATGCGTTTCATATGTGTCCATAAAGGTTTTACCTATGCATTGAAAAGCATATTGGCAATGTTTTTGTAAGTTATTGTATTCTAATATCCAAGAATAAATACATTTGTTTTCATTTTACAACTTTACTTTCGACTTTGTATCTGTAATTACAATAGCTTTTCTGTGGTTGTCGATTAACTAATACATTTTCACATAGGCCTACATTAGAATTAAAATGTAGTGTTCTGATGTTTATCATTACCTATCCTAACATTACAGATCCATTTATTCTTAGATTTGATATAGCTTATTGAAATTATATGCAAATAATGTATGAGTCAGAATGACTGCTATATGGCCATTATAGAATTCCGGTAGTTCTAGTGTTAAACTCCTTGTTAATGCTTAACTGGTCTGTGGTTATTCCATGTGACGTCTATATTTCTATTTCATTTTTCTGTCTCAACTGGTGTGAAAGCAGCTTGCTAGCCTTTTTCGCCATAATTGAATTCTTGCTGTTTTGCACTCAGATATAACCTCTCCTCTGCCTCCATGGTTAAGGTATCTCTGACTGTAATACTCCTCTCTCCTTATATAGGGCAGCGCTGGAGATCTAGAATGCTCTTGATCTATATCGTTTATCCTTGAGATAATCTGATTTTCCTTCATTCTTCACTCCATTCTTTTTTCCGTCATGCCCGCACTATATGAATTTTGCCTTCAACATCTCCCAGAAGTTACAGTCAGTCATACCCGGCACGGTTTGTTTCAAGAAAGTAATATATCTGATTGAATTCAACAAACTTCTAATTTGCCAGTAATCTAGAGTTGAATCTCCACACACCCCGTGATGGTATGTTGTTTTGAAAGCAGAGAGTGATCACTACATGGTCAGAATGACTCTACCTGTGTATTCGCATAATCTGAGTAATGGTAACATTCTCTTGTCTGTAAAGATGAAGTCAATATTTGAATAGATCTGATGAGTTGCAGAAAAATGCCTTGATGTTTGGATTCATATATTTCCATGCATCAAACATACCGCAAGTTTGCAGAAGCTCATTGAAATATCGATCTGATTTAGTGTTGTTATATTCTTGCCATTTGCACAGCATTTTATTATTGTCATGTTTTGTTGTTGCATTAAGCGCACAGTGAAAGGGGTAGAGAACAAAAACAGCCTTTATTAAATCCAAACAGAAAACTCATGAGATCGCAGGAGGAAACCATAAACACATGCAACCACGAAATGTATAACAGAATGAGACACTAAAAAAGGAACATTGTTTGCTAAAGGACAAATGAGTCGGTCAGTGTGTTGCTGTCTTGACAAATCTGTACCACAAGTGTTCTTTCTTCATGATGTGTTTACTAGTGTTAAATCTATTATGTTTTCTTTATGTGTTATTTCATAATTATGCTCAAATTATAACTGCGTTTCATTTACCAAGTCTGACTCATTACACATCAGTAAATTTTTGTTCTTATATAAAGATGAAAATATGGTGCTCAAAGTTGAGATCTGCTATACAAGTTGTTATAGATACACACTCCACAAAATGAGTAACTGGTGTCTTCAACTCCACGACAGTCAGACCTTTTTATTATTCACAAATTGTAAAATCCCACAGAAAGTTCCAGTAGGAACAAATGTACATTGTTTTATTTTTAATTTTTTTAGTTCCTCCCCGACAGCAACATAGTGTCTGCCCAGATCCGGCCCACATCTGGTACACGAGGATTCCACACGGCTTAGATCTTCCTTGGTCCTGAAACAACATTCCAGTCAAACCAGAACCAGAACCTCACAACTCACACAAACCATAAACTAGCCCTCAAATCAGTGGACAATTATTGGTTGATAAAGATGGTGTTCAAGCCCCTAAAGTTAACCCAAGCATAAACCTAACAGTGTAGTGCTAAACCTAACCCTAAATTGGTTGATAAGGATGTTTTTCCAGGACCAACAAGGATGTTGATTCAGAAAACTTCCTCCTTGTTGAAATCACGTTCACCTCTATGTCCATATTCTTCTGGGAAAGATGCAAATGTGCTCCTTGCCACCTTGAATATCAAACATACCGTATTTTTGTCATGTTTTCAAGAAGATAAAAGATACAGATCATTTCATGGTGACTTCAAAGAATACAAACTGTTTAAGCTGTTATAACTTTTCTGAGAATACATTACTTCAATGAAGTCATTGAAGTCACACCAGTAATGTTTTTTTCTAAGGCACATTTATAAAAGTTACTTAAATGTTCTAATTAAACTAAGGCCTAATTCTGGCTTAATCTAAGCCCTGTTTGTGAAACCAGGCCATAATGTTTAAATATATGTAACCTGTAGCATTTTTACTTGAGTCTTATCATTCAAAATGGCCAAAATTCAGTTCAAAGTCAGAGTTCAGTCTGACTTTCTGTAAGTAGTGTGGGTTTGTTGTGTGAAGGACAGCAACACGAGGATTTTGCAGCTTCTTTTCCCAATTTTTTTTTTTTTTTTTTTTTTGGTCACTAAGCATTTCATTCATTCATTTTCT
Source organism: Leuciscus leuciscus (assembly GCF_965113295.1). Taxonomy (NCBI): domain Eukaryota; kingdom Metazoa; phylum Chordata; class Actinopteri; order Cypriniformes; family Leuciscidae; genus Leuciscus; species Leuciscus leuciscus. Next base: position 10,250 of record NW_028118339.1, on the reverse strand, counting down.
TTTTTTTATATATTCACAGTGTATGTTGTGCATAATTATGTTGGACATTTCATGCCTGTAGCTGAATTTGGTACAGTTGTTCAAGTTGAAGTTTATTGCATCTCCTAAAAGATAATAGACATTAAATCTGTGCATTAAATCTTTTGCTCTTCTTAGCAGAAGTGTAAGCAGTGTGGTTTAGCTCAAATAAAGAGTAAAGCTAAGCTCAGCACTTAAACCATCAGTTCCTCTGAGTTGGTCACTTGACAGTAAATGACTCATATGGTGTCATGTTGTTCTTGACAGGTGGTTTACCCTTGAGCAGAGTTCACTTTTGCTTTAGACATCTCGGCATTTTTTAACCTCTAACGGAAAAAGAAATGCAGTGCAGTCAGAGTGGGATTTAACAGTTTGATAGAATGATTGTTGTTTCTTCATGTATATATATATATATATATATATATATATATATATATATATATATATATATATATATATATACACACACACACACACACACACACACACACACACACACACACACACACATATGCGTGTGGACAAGCAGAAGCCCACAGATTGTGATCAACACAAGCACTAATAAGGCAAGAATGGATCTTCATCAGTCAGGATTTGTCCCAGAAGCTGATATCCAGCATGCCAGAGTGAATTACAAAGGTTATGAAGAAGAAGGGTCAACACTGTAAATAGCTTTCAAAACGTATAAAATCATTATCGTTGTGTTCCAATATACCATCGAAACATGAAAAAATTATCTACAAATACTGAAGCAGCAAACTATGCAAAAAACAAAATGTATGTCACTGAATACTCTTTATCTATGGCTGTAGAACTCAAGGCAGACTTAAATCTGATCTTTATACAAACACTTCACTCAATGAAGATCAGAGGTGAATATTTAACAACAGATTTGACAGTTACAGTTTATCTTCTGGACATTCAAACCAATATAAACTTTGGTTTGTGTGAAACGTTCATGCATTCAAACACTTGTCAAGTTCTCTGACAATAAATGTGTAGATATACAGTAGACAAAGCAGAGATACTGCAATTCTGCTGTTTCCATTTGAGTTTGAGACGACTGTGAGAACTGAGACACATAAATGTATGAAGGTACTGGCACTCGGTTTAAGGTTAAACCTCCACTCTAGACAAAGGTGAGAGACTCTTTTTGTCATTGGGTTTCAAGTGACCAGTGGAACATATTTCTGGTTTTGCTTTAACACTTCAGTTGAGTTTAACCGCACTGTGCCTGTGTACTTACACTGTGTGGACTTGTGCTAAATACGAATTATATATATATATATAGCCTACATATTGATATAAATATGTATAATGGAGGTGTGACTCATGCCATTTAAAAAAAACAGTAGACTTGTTTTTAGTCAATTTATTGGTAGGTGCAAACACGTGCAAATCCTGACTGAAAAAGATAAAGAATTTCACATCGATACTATATTAACTGAAGCTTGATAAAAGATGGACTGTTTACAAATGACATTTTCAATAGTTTTTTTGTAGCCAAGACTTACTTACAGTATGTGCCCATATATTACACCATAAAATATTATATTCTTGAATTAAGCACATGATATTTTAAGAACATGTTATATAGTCAAAGACAGATGCTGTTTGCTTGCTGAATATTTTCCACTTTGCTTATAGCATTCACCTGCAGATGATATGAATTAAAACAAAAAGCTACAATATTTTGTTGGCATAACAGGTCAGTAGAATTGCATTATAATTAATTAATTAATTAATTACAATTAAAATCATTAGTTAAAACTTAGGGTAATGAAATTTAGCAATAAATATATATTAATTAACTTACGTTACAGCTGGTTTGGGTCTTGAAGCTGATATATAACGTGTGTCCGCAGATCAGTGTGAATGTGTTTGTCCAACTTTTCTGTTTTTCCAGCAGCAAAAACTAAGAATGAAACAGTAAATTCAGATACAATAACGCTTATATTATTTTTTCATAAATTGTAAATATATATATATATATAAGCAAAAATAGTTAAATGTAAGTAGGCTAAACAAAGTAATAAAAAACTTCAGCTGCCTAATAACATCATTATATTGCTTTTTTGCACTATTGTGTATTATATATTATAATAAAACATTATATTTAACTGTATATTTAATTTGATCATTTTTAAAACAGTAAGAATCTCTCACCGATCAGCGCAATGAGCAGAAGCCCGTTCATCAGTCCAGATATGATGATAATAATCTGCCATTGTGTCTGATTCTGATCAATAAACTCCAGCGCTGTATGATTGTGACACTCAGTTAGTTGAGTTGATTCTGTAATGAAAGTGTTCAGAGTTTGTTAATGTCAGTCTCCAGCTGGAACACAATGACTGCACTTTTATAAACCTTTAATATCTGTAACATATTAATCTCTGTGTAGAGCAACCAATGAGAGTGATAATTATGATTTTCATAAAAAAAACTGAAGTAGTAAATAACAAGTAATAAATAATCAACACTCAATTTCACACTGTACATCAATATGTTTTAATAGAGTAAATGAACTCACCGGTGAAGTGCAGTCTGGTGCTGTTGCTGAGTTTTGGAGGTGTGTGTGTGTTCATACAGTAATAAACTCCTAATTCATCAGCGGTCACATTATTAATAACTAGATTATGATTAAATTGCAGTGAATATTTCTTTCTGAATGTTTTATTTGAGTAAAAAGGCGCTGTTGGATTTGAGGTTGACCGTAGAATCAGTGTTGGAGGATCTGGTGTTTTCAGTAAAATCCAATAAACCTCATTTTCATCAAGATCACAGTTTATGGTCACATTTGATCCCAAATCAGTGAGTTGATCTGAGACTGCAGCTCGACAACAGATTAATACATCTATAAGATAAAAATAAATAAACATGCATTAAAATTAACTTTTAATTAGCCACATAAAACCACTGTGAGCCTTAAACATGAAACAATTTATGGTTAAGCTCATGTAAATATTTTCATATGTTATAAACTCACAGAGCTGAAGTTGGATGATCCTCATGTTACTGGTTGAATAAAACCATTGAATCTTGAAACCTGGTTCCCTCCACACATGTATGATGAAGTCTGCAGCTCTGAACCAGACAGCAGAGGAAGTCAAGTTTGCTCTGACCACATTGTACACACTTTTTTTTTTCAACACCTGCCATCTCACCATCATCATTACTTTATCAAGTTAAACATGACAGTAAATTGCCAGATACCAGTAACATCAGCAAACTCACATAAAGCCAACACACTCTCATAACAACTCACGATAATTTGTACAAGATGCCATAACCGTATGATATTATAAAGTACAACTAAGATTGTATTAAAACTTTTATAATCTATATAAATTTATAATATAATACAATTACTTTTCATAATAAACAGAAGACTAATATGGGTATAATTTAATGGTTGATGCATCATTCATGTCATTCAGTGTTTTGTATAAAAAAAAAAAAAAAACTCATTAAATGTTTACAAAATTTACAGAAATGTCAAAAAATTTACAAAAACATCTGTTTAATACAATTCTTAGAATAGTTAAAGATTAGTGTCACATCAGGTCCAGCAAAGGAGGCAAAGAGAGGAAAGGTGGATCCTGAAGCAGCCAAACAAAGTTTATTAAACAATTCCAACTAAAACAAAGAAGGCAAACCAAAAAATAAATACAAAAATAAATAAAAAATATTGCCTTCACACTAGAGTTTACGGTACGTCAAATACAGATACACTGAGCATCCATTGAGCTGAAATAGTACAGATCGGAGAGCGAAACTCAGAGTGTAGAGCGAGTTTAAAATATATCTATGCTAAACTTATACTTAGCCTCTAACACAAACTGGTGAGTAAAATTATTTATTAGCCAATGGCTTATGATAGTCAATGTCAATGTCAATTTTATTTCTATAGCACTACTAAACACAACACCAGTTGACCAGTGTGCTTTACATCAATACAAGAGGCAATAAAAACACACAACGTTTTTTTTTTTTGGTGTGCGTTCTTGAAGTTCTTTCAAAATGACATCCATTCTAGTGTTTGTTGTTTCCATGAAGGTGTGCATATAAAATTGCTTTCTTATTGTTTTACTGTAAAAGGTTATTACTGTTGCTCTCGAACATAATTCACGAACATGCTCATGTCATGTGAGATATATTGTCCTTTTCTTTTTCCTTACGACCAGCCATCTTGTGTGATTTGAAGAGCCTTTGTGGTAGGCCACAACTTCACCAAGGGAACAAACAGTCTGTCTCCATCCAATTTCAATCACAATTTCACTTTTATGTTCTGTAGAAAAAACCCCTCTGCGGTCGATATGCGCCCTCGATGCGCACTTTTGCCGAGCAGACTTGTTCCTGACAGTCAAAGGGGCATTACGTCACGAAAGTGTGGACTCGTAGGAAGAGTGCTTAGGGTGCCATTTGGGACAGGGCCATGATGACTGATTGTATGGACTACGTCTACATGCACACTTTAGTTTAGTTTTTTAACCAATTTGACTTTAAAATGTAGATGTTTGAAAACCGCCGAACTGACCCCAAACCAGCCCAAATTTTGTCCACCCGCCCAAACCCTTTTTTACCCGCACAATCAAATTCAAAACCGCCCAATCTCGCATACAAACCATCGATACAAAGCTAGCTAGCTATTTGCATGAATGCCTCAGCAGGATGACTCTAAAGTAGAGGAAGCCTGAAACATGCAATATGTATATGGAGGCCTCAGCAGTATGACCCTCATATAGAGAGGAAGCCTAGCACATATACCAGCAATACAATAAGTATATGGAGACCTCAGCAATACGACCCTCATATGGAGAGGAAGTCTACAACATATACTGACACAAAACTAGCTTGCTATTTGCATGAAGACCTCAGCAGGATGACTCTAAAAGTAGAGGAAGCCTGAAACATGCAATATGTATATGGAGGCCTCAGCAGTACGACTCTCATATGGAGAGGAAGCCTAACATACATACTAACAATAACTAGCCCGCCTAGGCTCAATAAGTATATGGAGGCCTCAACAATACAACCCTCATATGGAGAGGAAGCCTACTACATATACTGACAAAAGCTAGCTAGCTATTTGCATGAATGCCTCAGCAGGATGATTCTAAAAGTAGAGGAAGCCTGAAACATGCAATATGTATATGGAGGCCTCAGCAGTACGACTCTCATATGGAGAGGAAGCCTAACATACATACTAACAATAACTAGCCCGCCTAGGCTCAATAAGTATATGGAGGCCTCAACAATACAACCCTCATATGGAGAGGAAGTCTACAACATATACTGACACAAAACTAGCTTGCTATTTGCATGAAGACCTCAGCAGGATGACTCTAAAAGTAGAGGGAGCCTGAAACATGCAATATGTATATGGAGGCCTCAGCAGTACGACTCTCATATGGAGAGGAAGCCTACTACATATACTGTTTAAACGCTAGCTTATTATAAGCACCTAAGCTATGAGGACTTGCGATGTCTAAATTAATGCCATATATATATATATATATATATTTTTTTTTTTTAAAGGCCGCTCTAAGAAGAATGAAGGCCAAATAAAGAAACTTAGCTATTGTCCGTTCATCTATACACCAAGCCTAATGCAGACCGTCAGATTAATAGAACATCATCATAGGCCCGCCTTGCCTGATGTTACTCTAAAACGGGGAAAGAGGGAAGGCGGGCATACAAGAGGAAAAAGGTCTATCTATCCCTTCCAGGGTGATCCTCCTCACGCCTAGCCCGGAAGTCCTCTCTCCTTACTCCCCGCCTTCTCCTCCTGGATTCGCGCCGTCTCATAGCCTTGCTCCGGGTCAATGTTGTTTTCGTCAACGATGACGATAACGAAATGATTTCGTTGACGCACCTTTTTTTTTATGACGATAACGCGACGATGACTAGCTAAAAATGGCTCTAAGGTGACTAAAACATGACTAGACGTTTTCGAGTTTTCGTTGACGAGACGAGACGGAACGAAAATGATTATAAGTCTGAGGTTCACAATGCATGTCATTTCTGCCTAATTTGCGTGAAATCTGTCTGTTTTGAGCTAAAAAAAAAAAAGTATCAGCAATGCTGGCGCTTCCTATCCTTGTTTTGGGTACGCCCACCACCCGGCTGCCGCCATGCCGCGCATCAGATTCCACACAACAACAACACACCTGCGGCTGCGGCTAGTCACTCGCCACACATCTTCGATATGAGGCACCGGACTGGACAAAAGCGAAACGAACTGCGCGAGAGAGACTGAAAGTGCGCGAGAGAGACCGAGTGTGTCTGCGCGCGAGAGACCGAGTGTGTCCGAGCATTAGTTTAGTGGGCTAATTGGTACAAAGTAATATATAATTATTACATAACTTAGATTATAACATAAATAATTATTTAACTAATTATATAAACCACAATTGCCAAAGTAAGAATGTTTTTATTCCTGGCTTTTTTTGAGTAAAACAGTGATTCCACTGTTACCACTTTATCTGTGTGTAATGTTGTAGTAGCTCAAAGTTTTTTTGCTGTTTAAACTGTAAACCATTCCTTTATTACTGTGATTACTGGTGAAAATGTGCTGAAATTTTAGAAGAGCATCAATTCATGGAAAAAATATAACTTGAAATATGGGATAAAAGGTTTCTGACAATGAAGTAGCCTACAGCTTGGCAGCACTGCATCTCCATCAATGAGAAAGTCTAGTTTATTATGCAAAGGTTTTAAGGTTAACTGTTGTTTTATGAATTGCAACACTTGCTACAACCTGTCAAACCTAAGCCCATTTCCAATACTTTTTAACCTAAATTAATTTGTTAAAGACAAATATTTTTTTTTTTTTTTACTAAAATTGACTAAAACTTGACTAAAACCTTTTTGCGTTTTCGTCGACTAAAACTTGACTAAAACCTTTTTGTGTTTTCGTCGACTAAAACTTGACTAAAACTATCAAGTTTATAAGTGACTAAAATGTAGGGTTGGGTATCGAAACCCGGTTCCAATAGAGAACCGGTTCCGACGTAAACGGTAGTATCGAGACCAAATAAGAACGCAACTTTCGGTGCCTGATTTCGGTGCCTGACTTTTTTCACCGCCCCCTATAAAACATCTCGCGGCACGAATGATCCAATAACAAAACATCTCCAGTTAACCAGCAGAGCATTCATTTAGTTCGTTTGTCAAATAAGAGCCCAGTAAACAATTACCGTCTTTCAATGTTGAAATATGGTTGAAAATAAGTCGGTCCGCCTTGGACTGGTTTACGACGTGATTTCAACTAAGTAGTTTCGGCCGGACTGTTTGACTACGTGTTTTCAACTGATCATCTAAGACAGCTAGGATAGTCTGTTATACATGCTAAAACAACGGAGAAAACAAATTACCAAACCATGTGCATTATTATCTCAAATAAATTTAAAGAGTTTTACATATTCCGTCAAAGTTATAAAAAAATACATTGAAACTGTACGTGCAATGAGGATTCATACTTGGAAAGAATTACCACACCCCAGCTGGCGGCAGTAATGCACCATTAAAGTGAAGTGGAGTAAAACTGCCACAGAAGTTGAAATCAGGGCTGCTATGGCTGAGACACTTAAACATGCTCCCGGGAGAGTTGGAGGTGGAGGTCGCAAAGTGTGAACATTTGTATTGTAAATTTTCTGAGTTGTGTTTTGTGTTGACTCTTGGAATGTGCTTTTGGAATGTGAAATCTGTGTTTTATTGCACTATATTTTATTTAAAATGTGCTGTTTTAAGTATAATAAAGCTATTCGCTCTTACTTGTTTAAATGTAAAATGTTATTTGGCATGTTAATGTCAGGTTAATGGCATGTTAATGTAGCTTTCCTGTAGCTCAAACAGTAGAGTGTTGGTGCTAGCAACGCCAAGGTCATGGGTTCGTTTCCCAGGGAAAGCAAGAACTGACAAAATGTGTACCTTGAATGCAATGTAAGTTGCTTTGGATAAAAGCGTCTGCCAAATGTAAATCTGTAATGTGTTGGGACTTGAGAATTGACAATTGTAAATAGGCATCGAGTAAACGTTGAACATTGACCTGTTTTCAATGTTGAAAAGTCGGACAAATTTGACGTATTTTCAATTTTCATTTTCAACCTTCAGTGGACCGTAAGTAGACGTTGAAGATTTACGTCTATTCAACGTCTAATAGACGACTTTTTGCTAGCTGGGAGACGATCTAGCGCTGAACTGTGTTTTTTAAATGATCAAAGTGCTCGTTGCCGCTGCGATCAGTGGCTCGGATACAGTGTTTTCTCTTGTGTCACCGCACTTTCTTCACTCGGACGCGTGCTTCAATACGTTGCAGAGATCGATCTATTTATGAGGCGTCGTCTATATGAGTATGTGCGCGGAGAGTTTGTGTGTGCGTGCTCGCGTCTCAGATGAGTGTGTGCTCGCGTCTCAGATGAGTGTGTGTTCGCGTCTCAGATGAGTATGTGCGCGAGTGTGTGTGTGTGTGTGTGTGTGTGTGTGTGTGTGTGTGTGTGTGTGTGTGTGTGTGTGTGTGTGTGTGTGTGTGCTCGCGTCTCAGATGAGTATGTGCGCGAACCCAAAACCTCTGACACTCTTGACTAAAGTTCAAGTTCAGCTGCAGTGTTCCTCTTCGGAACCAGCTTCCAGAAGAGATCAGATGTGCTCCTACAGTGATCACATTCAAATCCAGACTCAAAACACTTTTGTTTAGCTATGCATTTACTGAATGAGCACTGTGCCACTGTTCGTCCGACTGTACTGTACTGTATTTCATTTTATTTTTCTAAACTGTTTTAATTATTCTTATTTATTTTTATTATTTTAATTTCTTCTATGTAAAGCACTTTGAATTGCCATTGTGTATGAAATGTGCTATATAAATAAACTTGCCTTGCCTTGCCTTGCCTTGCCTTGCCTTGCCTTGCCTTGCCTTGCCTTGCCTTGCCTTGCCTTCGGGTAAGTCTAGTATTTTAATGCCAACTGCAAATCTTGCATATCAAGTATGAAGTATATCAAGTATATTTATATGAGGCTATTTCTGCTCAGTGTCAGATATTTCTCTGTTTTGTAAAAGTCTATAATATATAATACATAATATAATATATATATATATGAGAAGACAGAATTTTGATCTTAACTTAAGTGTTTTCGGCTACATCAGTAGCCTTTTAAACGGCACAGTTTTTAATTTAATCAGAAATCAGAAAATCTTTTTCAGAAAACACACACAGGTATTATTTTTTTGATAAAGTGTGTGCGGTTTCGTTTTCTTAAGTACCGGTTTAAGAACCGTTTAAGCACCGGAACCGTTTGAAAAATACAGAGTAGGTACTGGTATCGGATAAAACCCAACCAATACCCAACCCTACTAAAATGTGACTAAAACTAAAAAGCATTTTCGTCCAAAAGACTAAGACTAAAACTAAAAGGGCTGCCAAAAACAACACTGCTCCGGGTAAGAGGAGGGGCACGAGCGGCGACCGAGTCCCGCTGGTCCTGCCTATGCTCCTCGAAGCAAGACGGGCCAGGACCCCAGGGGCGTCTGGGTGTGGACCTGGACCGGAGCGGTATGCACAACCTATATGCTGCCGAGCGCGCCTTCGCCTCTCTAAACTTTCCGACCACCGCCTCGATGGAGGTTCCAAAAAGCTCAGAGGGCGAAACCGGGGCATCGAGGAGAAAGGTCCTCTCTTTCTCCCCGATGCCAGCCAGGTTCACCCACAGGTGCCTCTCCGTGACCACCATGGCAGCCATCGAACGACCGATGGCCGCCGCTGTCTGCTTAGTGGCCCGGAGAGCCAGGTCTGTGGTGCGGCGCCGCTCGGCCACCGCATCAGGGGATAAGCCCTGACCCTGGTCCAGGTCCTTCAGCAGGTCAGCCTGGTAAGCCTGCAACACAGCCATCGTGTGCAGTGTACCACAGGCCTGACCTGCCGCCGCGTACGCCCTGCCATTCAAACGGGATGTGGTCTGAAGGGGTTTGGATGGCAGGGTGGGAGTCCTTAGCGTCGATGCCCCCTCACCCGCCAAATAGTTGGCGAAGGAATCCTCAATAGGAGGCATCGACGCGTAACCATGCTCCTGCATCGCCTCCACGTTTGCGTAACTCAAACGCTGGAAGCGATGGATGCGCGAGGAGTATGGTTTCTTCCATGCCTTCATGACCTGAGAATCGAGGTCGGGAAGGAATGGAAGGCTCCCTGGAATTGATGGGGTGTAGCCAGAGAGGAAGCGCTCGTCAAGCC
>NW_028118340.1:0-65855 GCF_965113295.1 Leuciscus leuciscus | reverse complement strand
AAAAAACAAATCTGTCTGTTGGACTACGGCTTCATTATGAAATTCTCGTCGGCGATATAAAGTGAAAATTGACAATATTGTGTCCAAAAAGTAACTCACAATGTTAACTTTATTGTTCATTTAACTGTTGTATAAAATAAATAGCACATTTGCAATTGTGCAAAGGAAAACGGCACTCTTGATCATGTGATATTCTAATATAACAACATAATATGATATAAATATAAGACAAAAACTAATTTGGGGACATCTATAACTGCACTGACACATCACGCAGTGAAAGCAAGCCTGAGAGACAAACGTGATGTCAGCTCGCACTCGCAGTGCCTCGTACATAGTTAAAACAATGATTAAAATATCATCATAGTTCATAGACAATATTGCACACTCCTAAGCACATAAAGAATGAACTTACAATCGAACTGACATTTACTCGTTTTCTTCTCTCCTCTCGCGTGCAGGAGACAGACGTAGGCTAATATACTGCCGTAAGTGACGCGAATTGTCACGTGAACAAGCAAATCCACAAAGATGACAAAGATAGAAATAAAAATAATAATACGTAGGCCTACGCTAATTAGATAGGTTTAATTTCGAAAGCATTTAGATAAGTCTAAGTCAAAGTGTCATCTGAAATGTAAGACCTTTCATAAGTAAAAATAAGACTTTTTAAGACTTTTTATGGCCTTAAATAAAAAAAATCGAATTTAAGACCTTTTAAGACTTTTTAAGGATCCGCGGGGACCCTGTATTAGTAGAGTATTAGACTGGTAGGGTTAGAATAAGTTGACATGTAGTTGAAAAGTTACTTGTTGTCAGTACAAGTGTCTGTTGGTGGAGCATTACAATAAAGAGTTTGCAGATATTAAGGAGAGAGTCTACTGATACTCTAATGAGAGTTAGTCGACATGTAGTTGCAAAGTTACGTATAGTCAACAGAATGTTCAAAAGGGACCATCAAAATAAAGTGTTATCGTTACTTTAGTTGGTTTAGTTGACAAATCAGCCATTGTAAATAGAAATAGAAACTAAGCCATTACATCTTTATTAAAAGCCTATTCTGACCTCTGCGAGAGTGGTTAGATGAAGTGGACGGACGTCCAACACATGGGTTCTGCTTCGCCCTCGTCCCGTGAGCCTGACCTGTGGACACAGAAACAGAAAACTCAGAAGACAGAGATGGTAAATATCCAGGACGATCCTGGCTCTGTGTCTGGGTCGGGTCTGGCAGCGGCAGAGGTGGACAGTAACAAAGTACATTTATTTGAGTACTGTACTTAAGTACACTTTTTGAGTATCTGTACTTTACTTGAGTACTATTTTTTCTGGAAACATTTTACTTTAACTTCACTACATTTGAAAGACAAGTATCATACTTTTTACTCCACTAACGTTACATTTATGTCAAGGTCCTTGAGTAGAAAGTAGTTGGATTCTGACATCAATCTGACTTTCATTTTCAATGTTGGGTTTGGTCTTTTAAATGCTCATTTTGTCATTGTTTTGGAGCACACTAGCTTATAACAGTGGCTGACATATTCATCCTAAAAGCCAAAAATCTTTAAATAGGGCACTATTTGAGGGAACAGCCCGAAACTATTGTGGACGTTATTGAGAGCACTTATTCAATCTCAAATTCAATCCCACTACAGGAACTGTGTTCTAGAAATAAATTATATATTGATATGAGGGTGGGTAGGTAGGCAGGCATAGATTCAGAGGCATAAGGTACTGTAAGTATTACAAACAATAATAAAACAATGCATTGACATTTACTTTAAATTTTTCATACTTAAGTACTTTTAAAAACAAGTACTTCTGTACTTTTACTCAAGTAAAAATCAGTCTTTTCAACTTTTACTTGTAACTGAGTAATATTTAACCAGAAGTATCTGTAACTTACTTTCACTCAAGTAAGGAAATTGTGTAACTTACTTTGTCCATCTCTGGGCAGCGGATCCTGATCACGGTCATCAGAATCGGACGTCCAAACCTCCCGACCAGCCGTCTGACCGAAAGCAGCTCTCCTGGATCTGGAGTGCTCTAAGGATGGAATATTTCACATATCACATAACGTTAGTTTAATCATAATCAATAATCAATGTCTGTGGTCAATTACAGATTTTTACTTCAGTTAAGTTACTCAAATTCAATTCAAGTTTATTCCACATGCAATGAATCAAATAAATGGGATCAAATGGGATCAGTCAGTCATCGTACAACACACCATAACAAATAAATAAAAAATTAAAGCACTCACTTCCTCTTTCGCCCATCATGAAATTACGAGCCATAACCTCCTCCAACCTCCTCCAAACTGCAATAAAATCGGTACAAACAAAATACAAGACAATACAATACAATACAATAGAAATCTCCTCAGAAATAACGTTACTCCCCTGAAAAAAAATATCAAACAAAAGTATTATCAGAAATTATATGAATTATATAATATAATTAAATTATATATCCTTTTTCAAAAAGTATATATCCTCCGATGTCCTTCAAGAATATAAGTCTCCTCTCAGCAATCCGGAAAAGCTTCAAAGTAGCAAGTTTCGGCCAGAAAATTCTCCGCAAAAGTCAGTCTGTTAATTCGCCTCGTCTCTCAATCAACAGACAGCGGTCGATCGTCGAGCAGAGAGATACATGCAGATCGCAGAATTCATAAAACGCGTCGCCATAGCAACTAACATTCGAATCATAACATGCACGCACGCCCAGACAGCGACCGGTTCGAGTGTAAATATATATGCAGTCAGAATTCATAACCTACATAGCAACTAAAATTCGAACCACGCATGCACGCGCACATCGACTCTGATTTATTAAATAATTGCAACCTTAATGTTGACGTTTTCTTTAATATGATTTTTATTCTTTCAGACCAGTTTTATTATTAAAACCCGTGGAAAATGCGCGCAAAAAGGCACAAGAGAGAATAAATCGGACATCATATAAATTAATAATTAAATTGGCCCTTTTCTGCATATATATCAAGGCCAATCAGCTTTCAATATCACTAATACACCATCCAACCGGTTAGTAGTAGTGGTGAAGAAATCCAAATTATTTTTGAATTCTCTATTAAAATTGTTCGCAATTGCTACCCAGTTGAGTTAACTATAAACGTGCTAAATTTGCTCTGCAAGTGAACGTCGTCTTGTGGTGCCATCTTATATATTTTTTAAATAATATTTATTATCAATGTCAGTGGTCTGGTCACTTCAAATTGTTACGTTGGTTTCACTTTGTTTTGGTCCATTTTAAAAACAGCCTAAGCGAATGTTTATATATATGTTTATTTTTCTGATTCATCAGAATCATCACATTACAATAAAATCAACTGTATTTAGATGGGAAAATGATTCTCATCTGTTTCATTTCATTAGCCTCCAGACTTGCTTAAAAAAAACAAAAAAACAGAACCATTAAAGCTATTTTTGTGACAGTAACGTCATATAATATATAATATTATAATATTGAAAGTATTGATTTTAGAAATACATCTTATTACGCATGGTATACATAACATATTGTGCTTTTTATTTATTTATTTAAATTACAAACATTTCAAGTAGCCTACAATGCAACAAAAAACTAAATGAATACAAGACACTGTAAATACAATTCAAAATGTATAAACCAAAGAATAACAACAACAACTAAAGTGTAAATGTACATAATAATAATAAAATAAAAAATTAATAATAAATACAGAAATTAAAGTTTATAATATCAGGGCAGTTATATGTATTTGAAAAGCTTTAAAATTTGTATTGTTTTTATAAGCTTTTTGTTTTGTGATCTCATGTTTAAAAGATATTCTAAGTATATTGTGAGATCAGTGTTATAAAAGGTAATATAGGAGGGTTTCTTTTGAGTTATTTTTGTCTTATGGATATAAAACTTCGCCAAAATAATTAAAAGATTAATGATATAATTTTGTTTTTCAGAAAAAGAATTCACAAATCTAATGACTAGGCAATTTTAAATATTAATATTGCACATATTAATTCCATTGGCTGGTCCAGCAACCAATCGCATTGCATCTCGCGTGGGCCGAGGTTCCGTATCTGCTTTACTTTTCGAAATGGATGATCCCCATGGAGAGAGAACCTGGATTTGTAAAGTTGGGACGGTTGTTTTATTCTCAACGATATGAAAAGTGTTGCCACTCCCATTTATTGCACATGTTCCCCCGAAATGATATTGCACGACCCGTAAATATGCAGGCAAACGCGGTTGCCTACTATATCAGTCGAGCCAATAGTGCGGCAAGATACTGAAATAGGATTATTATTAACCAATCAGATGTAGCTTATTTAGAACAGCTGTTACACCACGTATGATTCAGCTTTCGGACACGAGCAGCAGCTGCGGCGGCAGCAAATTGACCATCGCCAAGGACATTATTTCTGTGATTGTAAGTATTAATTTAATTAGAATATGATATCTATATAAAATGTTTGTTTTGTACGCTGTGTTGTTAAGCGTCTCGTTAGTGTCGTTTTAACCCTTGTATGGTGTTCGGGTCTGTAGGACCCGGTTTCATTTTTTATCAAAAGAAAAATTATACGATTAATTATTTTTTCAAACTCAGACTCATTGGCCTTGGCTCATTTTCTGTGAAGAATATATATCTGAACACATTTTCAATGACCACACACACACCCACACCCACACCCACACAGGCTGTCCGGCTAGACCCGGGGCTAATACAAAAATATAGTGTGTTATTGTGTGTGTGTGTGTGTGTGTGTGTGTGTGTGTGTGTGTGTGTGTGTGTGTGTGTGTGTTCTTGTATATGGTTTATGAGGACACAAATGTGTATAATGACATGGGTATTACAACGTAAACATGGTTTATGAGGACATATGTGTCCTTCTAAACCAAACGGCTTTAAAAACATACTAAATCTGTGATTGGTAGGTTTAGGGGTAGGGTTAGTGTAGGGGGATAGATTATACAGTTTGTACATTTAGAAAAACCATTACGCCTATGGAGAGTCCTCATAAACCACATATCTGTGTGTGTGTGTGTGTGTGTGTGTGTGTGTGTGTGTGTGTGTGTGTGTGTGAGATTGTAAGTGTGAGTGCAAGAGTGAGTTCTGTGTTTCTTAAAGGGATTCTCCACCGAAAAATGAAAATTCTGTCATCATATACTCACCCTCATGTTGTTTCAAACCTGTATGATTTTCTTTCTTTTGCTGAACAGAAAGGAAGATATCTAGAAGAATGTGAGTAACCAGACAGTTTTAGATACCATTGACTTCCATAGTAGGAAAAAATATTTACTATGGAAGTCAATGGTATCTAAAACTGTCTGGTTACTGACATTCTTCTAGATATCTTCCTTTCTGTAGGGGGCGGGGCCCGTCTCAAACCCCGCTGTTCGATCCATTTGCGATCCCCAAGATGCGCGTCGACGCCGTGCCTCGGCAGCAGGATGAAACCCATGAAAAAAAAAAAAAAAAAAAAAAAAAAAAAAAATATATATATATATATATATTTTTTTTTTTTCATGGGTTTCATCCGGTCCCTTTCCACAGGTGTATAAAATCAAGCACCTAGATTATGAATGCAGACTGCATTGTGCTTGATTAATACACCTGTGGAAAGGGACCGGATGAAATTCATGAATATTGGTACTCGATGCAGCGCCAAATGGGAGGAGCTAGAGCTCCAGCTCCTCCCCTCGCTGGAGCTCCAGCTTCACCACGCTGGATTTAGTGGGCGGGGCCGCGCATGCGCAGGTTAACTTTCTCGCTATCAAAGAGTTACGTCACGATCGGATTTTTTTTCCTGGAATGGGATCAAATATGGACTTTTAATGAAAAATAAAAAAGTAGAATATTTGATAAATAATATTATACTGTTTGTTAAATTCTATATCCAGAAATGTCGTTTCACAAAATCTCTTCCAAATGTGAATGCATTAAAAAATGACTTTTATTTGATTTTGTAAATCCTTAAAGAAAATTGATACAGTCCCTGCTATTAAATTCTTCTTACTTATATTAGAATATCAGTTTATATAAACCCCTATGTTAGGGAATTTGAATTGTTCTTAAGTTTGCTTATTTATTTTTTAGAATATTGCAATCAGTATTTACTCATCAAATGTTCTCTCCTGAATTGTATGGTAAATGAACTTATTTATAACTGCCTTAATTTATGTTTCAAGAACAATAGTTATTGCACATAGAGTAAGTCGAGACTTTCTTATTTTACAGCAGAGAAGGAAGACCAGTCCTATATCAACGCAAGCTAATCGAATAAGTCCTTTGTTTCGGGTGAGGAAGGAACATCTGGTGCCCAAAGAAGACAGAAAGGTGCGCGAGTCCATTGGTATGTCTTGTATTGAAACAATGCTGTAATATGTAGTACATAATTTGATCACAGTAAATTTGAAATCCGGAAATCAACACCAATAGAGTTAATTTCAACACTTTGAAAGTGTATATATGGGAACCACCCACAAAGTGTTAGTTCAACACTTTCAAAAGTGTTGCCTCTCGCAACACCGACACAGTGTAACAATATGAACACTAAGAGAGTAAAATTTTAACACCAATGCAGATCACAACACTGTTACAGAGCTGGGTGCAGCTTTGTAGCAAACACTGGCAGAGTTAAAATTCTACACTGTTCTGGTGTTGACCTAACACTTTAAAAAAATGGAAATGACAATCTTCTCAACCTTATAGGAGTCAAATTTGACACCATCCTGGTGTTGATGGAACACCTATTTACAAATAAAAAACAACACTAAAGGAGTTACCAGTTTTTCTTATTAGGGTTTTGCATTACCTACTTTAAAGAACTGTAAAATAAACTTAACAATTATTTAATCTGAAAAGAATAAATTCACTTTGAAATAAACACATCAGTCTGTATTACTCTTTCAAAACTTTATTCCAGCACAGAGCACCAATACATCTAGCCAGTACTTTAAATTACATGAATACATTTTATTTTATTATTTTTTTTTACAAATAACAGTCCAAAACGATGTAAAATAGACTGTCATTTCCATAGGACATTTGTAAATCAAACGGCTTGTGGTAAAACAATTCGTCAGGTTTTTTGAGCACAAGACTGTTCTCTTGTGCAAAAACACTGAAAGCATGAAGATGTTCAACAAACTCTGATTCCATACATGATGCCAAAAAAAAAAAATCCATCCATAATAAAAATGTTAACAATTTTTCCAAAGACAGGTGCATCATCAACCAAGTCTAAGCACACAACAAGACCACTACGATACTCCGTACCATGACACTTAACCCACGGTGTGACCGTTAATTCACTTGAGAGATCAATGTGGAGCTGCTCAGAAATAAAATCACCGTTTTCAAGGTCGGACAACAATTCTTTTGAAACAGGGCCAGACTCAATACCTTTGATAGTACAGTGCTCCCAGTGATAGGCAATGGCTAGCTGGTGTTTTTTGGCAAGTGATTTGGTCAGGTTTTTGATTTTTTTTTTAGATTTTTCTTAAAAAACCTGTGTTTTGCTTCATACCTCATAGTCCATACATGAATTAATGGGCCAATTTGCCTGATGCATTCAGGGTAGTGAATCATAAGGTGGTGCTTTGGAATCAGATTCCTAGAAGGGTACAACTCCTTGAACAATCGATGATGCTCCACTATCAGATGCTTCAAAAATATTGTCATTCCTTCAGAGATGCAAGGAGAAAATATAATGTTAACAATATGTAAGAGGAGCAACATCAAATGCCAGTGCTTATCCCCTTCTGGGACTACATCTCCAAATATGAGAGGGATGTTCCTAATGAGACACAATGTCTGACTTGCGTTGAGTCCAATGCTGTTTCCAGCTTGTTGAAGGTTAACCTTGGTTGGGCGATTATTTTTGTCCAAATAGCCATAGTTGAAGGCACACAATCTTTGAGGAATGGAATCGCAAGAAATTAGATTGCAACTCATGTATTCAAAAAGCAGTTTCACTTCATACTGTGCAACTCCCTCCAGGATATCATGCATAATATCCAGCACAAAGTTCTCTGATACATTAAAGTAAGTCAAGGTATTGAGTACAGAATTTCTTTTAATACCATAACAGGAGTTTTCATTAGGGTTGTCAGCTAGATACTTATAATGTTCCTCATTTAGGTTTCTGCTACGCAATATCACCCGCGGATCATCCTCACTAAATACTTCCTGTGCTAACACCTTGTCAGTGAGGCACAGTCTGCAGTAATGTTTCGCAGAAAAAGATTCAACGTAACCAAGAATACCATTTAGACCAAGGTTATCGCCGGTAAATTGCGCAATAGTACCAAAGATGGGCTCCTCAGAAAATGACACCTTCATTCCCTCCTGCTCAAGTATTTTCACATCATCAACCAATGGGCCAAGTATTTTGTCCATGCCATACTTTTTTCCATCCTCAGAATGGAACAAAGAAATTAGATGTATGTTCATTAAGGAAGAATTTATGTGTGCTGGCAGGTTACGAAGCACAAAATATAAACAGCCAAGTTTATGAATCCCATGTTGAGATCCTAATGGGTTTGCCGTTTCGAAATCATCGTAGTAAATTTGGATCTGAAGGGCATTGCTATGGATGGAGTACAAAGGATGGTTTTTGTAATACTGTCCGTCACACAAATCTCGATACGTGTCACTTTGCCGTTTCTCTTGAATAAGATTACACACCTCATTATTCCTAAAAATGAATTCAAGAGTCTTCAGAAGAGGGATATATATGAAAGTGTCATTAACTGGAATCTGTTCATACATTCCAGAGATCTTATTCTTTCTTGTATCGTATCTGACACCTAAGTGTATTTCAGTAGGTTCAACAACCCCCCATTTCTCACTGAAATATTTTCTCCATTTTGTATCGGTATTAAAATCGGAGAACGGATTATGAAAACTATTAAAAACATCTTCAACTGAACTTCTACTTGTGCTGTCAACAGGCACAACATTTAAAATGTTTTCCCTTAAACTTGTATGGAAATCAGTGACCAAATCCTCCATGCTTTCAACAACTGACATAATATAACACTGTTTGCAACACCGTTACCCTACAATTTAGCTATTATGGATGCACACATTTCTTTGGAACAATCCCTTGAAACAGAAGAACATTCATGCAAACTTGCATCATTATCTGACCTTTGCTCTGTGTTAGACACAACAAGTGATGCTGCTTCACCGGGATTTGGAGCTTGTTGATTTTGTAGTGATATATTCTCACTGCTTGATGCTACACCACTAAAATGAAATCTAGTTAAATGTTTTTTAAAACCTGCATAACTTTTAAATTGCAAGCAACAACCATCCTGAGCACAAACCAGCTCAAATTTCTTGCCAGGATACAAACCATGTACAAGTTTAAGGTGCCGAATTAATTTTACTGTTGTAGCAAGCAGCGTTTTACAGATGTAGCATCTAAACATCATTCAATAACTTAGCTCTGAGCTCCTTTACCCTTGGGCTCTCACTTGTGGTGCCAACATCAATTCCGTAGATTGTAGTCTGGAGAAAAGTGTACATATTTTTGAGTGGAAGATCATAACTGATGCTGAAAACAAAATGGACCTTGAAGAGTTCATCAATTGCTGCAAGTAAAGAGGATTCTTGACAGGGGATGAGCTTTTTATCAACCACAATGAAGAACTGACTGATAGCTTCCTTGCTGCTCCCTGTGGCAGGAATGTATGGTTGACGATTCTCTTCCGCCTCAAGATGTTCCTGTATACTCCGGCATGCCTGAATGAAGAAAACAAACAAACAAAAACACAAATTTGATTAATAGTAATGACAAACAAGTGCAGGTTTATCAGTTAGCATCAATTTTAGTCTTTTTAGCTTGATTGAACATTGTACAGAACAAGAGACACTCCAGAAGAAAACAGTATATGCACCAACTAGCTGTTAAAGGTGATTTTTAAGCATGACATTTTTTATTGATTTTTTTCTGAAAATTAGATTCTGACCCAAAGAGGAGCGTGAAGTCCTGAAGAATCTGAAGCAGTTTGCAGAAAACATGTAAAGAAATTACCATAAAATATTACATTTCTTAACAAGCTAAATGTGTTTTCAACAAAGCAGACTATTTGACAATTCTCTGAAACTAGCATTTCAATTTGGTCAAAAAAAAGGAAAGACAAAATCCATACCAATCCTTTAGTATCCAGGAATGGAGGAAAAACTGAGAGAATGGTGGTGGATTTCTCTGGATCATGGATAAGGTGCTGTCTGTATTCAAACGTGGTCCTCATCTTCTGCATGATGACCTCACGGTCACTTGTATGATTCATCAAGGAGATAGCCTCTAAACTTTGGTCATTATCTAGCTGATCTTCACGGTGACACAGCTGTCTGTCAAGCAAAGGGCCTCCCTTTTCCTCTGTTTTTGGATCATCCTTATTTGCAGAAGGTTTTGTCCCCCGTTGTACTGTTTTGAGGCGCCATGACAAGAACCCAGTGTTTTTTTGGCCATCATAAAAATTTTCCTAATGAAATGACACAAATTAAAACTCAAAATTGTAACCCTCCATCGAAAATGACAACTTCTTAGAAAGACATTTCTAAATGATCACAAAAATACTGAATGTTCTAATCTCACATAATGACTTATTTATCCAGTCCTCCCTTGGGGATCTCTGAGTGAGGGAAACAAGGTGATAATTCCCAAACCATAGTTCTGTTTGGTAAGTCGATGTGGGACTCTCCTGAAAAATGGAAACACTCAATGTTACTTCACAATGATGAGAATTGTTTAAAAATATATAACTAAACTACTCTTATTTTCAGAACAATCAACAGCTTATTACTTAAAATTTGTAGCACCCAACTAATATAGTTCACAATTTATATACTATCATAATCACTAACAAATTAAATAACCCAAGACTATTACATTTTGATAATTACCCTTCTGTCCCAATCATGTGTGCAACCAAGATGTTCACCATCAGTTTTCTCATGTCATCGCTAATTGTCCCTGTATCTTCACACTCCTTCAGCACATTTGCTCCACCTGGTCTTGTGTGTAGAATTTCTTTTATCAACTATAAAAAGAGGAACATTAACCAATTATGTAAGGGATGAAATACATCCAGCCAGTTGTTATAGCAGAATAAACTCCGACAGGCTGATCAGGACATGAAGCGGTGGGTTCTTGAAAATTTAAAATATGAAGGTGTTTTACTTTAGCTCACCTGCCCTCCATCTCTCAATTACCATGACAAAAAAATAAATAATATATATATATATATATATATATATATATATATATATATATATATATATTTGCACAGATTAACTGTTCACCAAAAGACTAGTAATGTGCGCTAACGAAGTAAATAGGGTCAATTGACCAATCAGAATCAAATGTTCCACAGAGCCATGTAATAAGAGAGTAGAAAATGCAGGAATATTTAAATGCCCTGAACGATGGTCCTGAACTGGAAAATTACTATTGTGTATAAAAAAAGAAAAAAAAAGATCTGAATTAAACTTTTAGCATGTAAAGCTCAAGGTTATGATAAGTAAATCCCCCAATGTCTGTGTAAGGCTACTGGGACTCACATCTCTGGCCTCTCACATTATCATCCTTCCTGAATCGTTTTGGACTAAACCAGTCACTGTCCTCACTGCTTTTTGAAGTTAGAGACAGTGTATCTGTATCCAAGCTGACTGAAGATTGAGGTGTGGAAGGTCCTGTTAATGTTCAAACTAGGGTTAATAGACATATTTGGAATACATTTATCCACACATCATCAACACTAGCTACAACATTTAAAATACTGTACATATTAAACACTACCAGCATTCATTCAGATATTGGGATTTGATATCATTCAATAGCTCCTGTTATCACTCACCAATGTCATTCAATTAATTTATGACAAAAACCAACCCACTAGTGGTCATTAGATCAGGAAACACATCTGTATCCACCTCTGTGCCAGTGTCATCTGTAACTGTAACTGCAAGATCTTCCAAAATTGAGAACTTCTCTTTCACTGCACAACAAAAGTTTGATCAAATTTAGGCAATGCTTTATTCACAATTTGACACATAAGGATAGCAAGATTTTTAATGTTTTTTTTTTTTTAAGTCTCTTTTGCTAATCAAGGCTGCATTTATTTGATTAAAAAAATAATAATAATATTGTGAAATATTATTACAATTTAAAACAGTTATTTTCTGTGTAATATACAGTAATAGTGTAATTTATTCCTGTGATCGCTGAATTTTCAGCATCATTACTCCAGTCTTCAGTGTCACATGATCCTTCAGAAAACATTCTAATATGATGATTTGATGCACACCAAACATTTCTGGTTATTATCAGTGTTGAAAACAGTTTTTTACATTTTTATTTCAGGATTTTTTTGAAAAGAAAGTTCAAAAGAACAGCATTTATCTGAAATGGAAAGCTTTTGTAACATTAAACACTACCGTTCAAAAGTTTGGGGTCAGTAATAATTTAAATTGTATTTTTTGGGGGAAAATAAATAACAAATCAATAATTTTATTCATCAAGGGTGAGTTAAATTGATCAAACGTTACAGTAAAGACATTTATAATATTAGAAAATATTCTATTTTAAATAAATACTGTTCTTTTGAACTTTCTATTCATCAAATAATTCTGAGAAAAAAGTGTACACAACTGTTTTCAACATTGAAAATAATAGGTAATGAATGTTTGAGCATCAAATCATCATATTAGAATGATTTCTGAAGGATCAGACACTGAAGACTGGAGTAATGATGCTGAAAATTCAGCTTTGATCACAGGAATGAATTACACTTTACTATATATTACATAGAAAACAATAATTTTACATTGTCATATAATTTCACAATATTAATGTTTTTTATTTATTTTTTTATCAAATAAATGCAGCCTTGGTGAGCAGAAGAGACTTCTTTTAAAAACATTAAAAATCGTACCGATCTAAAACTTTTGACCGGTAATGAATATATACACATAATTATTAATAACGACTTCATTACTTACCTTCTGCTATAAATATATCAAAGCAAGCCTCTGGGATTTTTATGAACTTC
Source organism: Leuciscus leuciscus (assembly GCF_965113295.1). NCBI lineage: Eukaryota > Metazoa > Chordata > Actinopteri > Cypriniformes > Leuciscidae > Leuciscus > Leuciscus leuciscus. The sequence goes on along the minus strand of NW_028118340.1, from coordinate 52,793 downwards.
TTCTGATGTCTAAATTGTGCTTTGACTATCATAGTGATTTTACCTCTGAACTCCTGTGGGAGAGGAATAAACATCTTACTGGGTTGCTAACTTGCTATAAAGAAAATTTGATTCAATATGAAACCATATTTTTTTTTTTTAAGTGATAAAATAAATTACATTTCAAAATATCAAAACATCAAAGATGCCATTTTCATTTTCTCCATGTAAACGCAAATTTGTGTAACCGACGTCTTACGCACATTACGAGATCAATATATCGATTGACTACTGTCCACGTCTGACTTTGCTCCATTAAATATGAGTAAAATGTACAAATAAACAAAAATAAATCAGCTGCATGTGAACAAATCTTTTTTTTTTTTTTTTTTTTTTGTCCGTCGACTTTTTTTTTTTTTTTTTTGCAGAACTTACACATAATTACAAGCTCAGGGAAGTGAAGCAAGGTTGTATCTCTTACAATGAACAAACAATGAAACGAGGAGAAAAAAATAAAAATACATAAATATCCTGGATTTGCATGAAGCACATTATGTAATTATACATACAAAAAAAGAAAAAGAAAAGAAAAGCATAACAACAAGGTTAAAGCTGCCGTCGGCAAGTCTGGCAGATTGGGCAGATTGGGTCGATTAGCCAAAATTTTGAATGTTTACAACTCTCATGCCCCTCCCCACTACCAGCGAGCACCCTCCCATCGAGGTCGTGCTCGTCAGTGCGTCACTGTGCGTGTGTACCTGATTTTCTGTGAACGCGTCCGTCTCTTCAGCATCTATCAACACCATGGACTCGGAGGTAGGCTGCCCTGGCTAATCTATCCATAGATAGCAATAACCGAGGAATTGGAAGCTTGTTAGTAGATTTTCTCTCCGCCATCACACTTCATGCAATCTCCAGGCGAACTTCAGGCGTGGCGTGTGCATGTGATATTAACGTGCGCGAGTGAGGGGGGATCTGCGGCGTGTGCACGACCTGTGATTGACAGTCAGATCTCACACCCCCCTGCGCTGATTGGACCTGATGAAGCGGGAGCGCTGGATTTTTGCAAAACAAATAACACGCTCCAGGTGGAGTTAGAAGCTCGGGTTTTTTTCTAAAACCACCTTATTTATGTTGTTCTGTCGGATTATAGTGTCAATTTCACTGAATATGATCAGAAAAATGTTGCCGACGGCAGCTTTAAGTCATATCTTTGAATAAATCATCATAATGCATCAAAAATGTTGCACTTTTTTTGTTATTTATAAGTCTAAGGGAAGAAATAAAATAATTAAGGTCAGCAAGAAAAAGAGGGAAGCTCAAAGGAGACTTAAGCCATTTTTGCTTGTGGATGAAGAATTTTGCATATAAGATAAGGAAATTAACAACATGTTCAAGGGACATCTGCTTTGGGTTTTCATAATAAAAGATAATCTCTTTAAGAATGAAGGTGTGGGTCACATTTGTAGGGCCAAAAACAAAAGCACTTAAATTAGCCCAAAATCGATTGGTTACATTACACTCACAAAATAAATGGGGGACAGTTTCCTCAACAAAACCACAAAAAGAGCAAGTCTCATCAATATCAGAATATTTAGAAATGGAAGAGTTAACAGGATAGATTTTATGAAGGATTTTATAATGAATTTCCTTAACTTTGTTGGATACACAAAATTTACTAGGCAAAAGCCAGGCCTTTCTCCAAATTACATTTGTTACAAGGGATCCCCAATAGAATTTACCCCTTGGAGTAACCTTTCTCTTCATTTGAAAAATTGAGCGAATATGTCTGTTGTTGCATTTTCGATCTAAAAAATCTATCTCTGCCAAGCGTAAAGCCGGATATACACTATTACCTTGTAATGACAATGACTATGACATGCGGTCACATGCTGTTCAAATTAGTAAATCCTGATCTCCAAACACATCCTTCGTTGTCTCCTTAGACAACGAGTTTATTCATGGTGCCTCAGTCTGCTTGAACGGTCAAAATTGCATCTTTGTGGCTCCCCAGAGGGATATTTGAGTCACATAGGGAACCCTGTTTTGGAGAATCCCCTCTAAAACCCCCATTTCAGCATGGACTCCCTGTGACTTTTATAGACTCGTGACATTCCAGATACTCCACACACACACACACACACACACACACACACACACACACACACACACACACACACACACACACACACACACACACACATCCTTTGTGTTTAACTTAACATCCTTTAATGTATGTAACTCAGACTTGTATCTGAACTTCCTGTATGCATATGTGATTAATGTTGTTTTGATCATATAGTTATGATCTTCGAGTGTTTGGCTCTGAAATGTATTTTTGAAGAATGTTCTCCCAGTAGAATCGCATCCCGTAACCCGATCTCATTGGCAGGTCATAAAAGTTGACCACCAAGCTCATTCAGCCCTATGCAAAGGAGACCACGGGTGCGCAACATTCCAACACACACACACAAACACACTCTGGACTTTGAAACAGAAACCCCCTACAGAAAAGGACTTTTACCCATAAAGTCACTCTTAAATGTACTAAATATATATATTTGTGTGTTAAGAGGTGTGTGTAAACCATAGGAAAGCATATGTCCTATTTGTAACATTAATAGAACTGCAAATGCCTATACTAATGCATAATAATGTATCTTTGCATTGCTACAACGTCTATATTCTATTTTTGATATCTCTGTAATCCTCTCCAGCTAACGGAGTTGAATTCCGATAGCAGAATTCAGTGATGCGCATTGTTTTATACAGTTCATATGTCTGGAGAAAAACCCTCTCAAGTTAAAGTCAATCATGACTCATTCGAGTGGGCGTGTCTAACCGGACAAAGGAATCTTCCCGCTCGAAAAATCTCGACAGATGATTTGCCCTTCACGCAAAAGGAGGCGTACACGAGACACTGTTAAAAGTCCGAACCTTCAGTTTAAACTCTCTCTCAACTCTCAACGCAACTCAACCCTCTTCTGACCTTCTCCTCCACGCGCAGCGCTTCCCAACGCAACCAGCGGGACAGGCCTTGGCTTCTCCTCTGGACGCATGCCCGCGTCATGTAGAAGCTGCCGTTATTTTTGCAACTAAGTTCCTACACGCCTTTCCCTTCCACAAGGGAAATGATCTGAACTTTCTCGGTAACGTTAAATTCAAGTGAGCCTTTACATCGTCTTGCGAAACGACCCAAAAGACGAAGCTAGACGCAAACCAGCCGGACACGCGCACACACGCCTCTTCAGCACCGCACTGAAAGAGCACAGAATCTTGCAAGTAACGTAACTCTCTAAACGCTGATTTCAGGTGTCCAGTTCTTAGGTCTGTGAATTAAGTTACCCTCTATCTCTTCTCTCTGTCTTTCTGTCTTTCTGTCTTTCTTTCTTTCTTTCTTTCTTTCTTTCTTTCTTTCTTTCTTTCTTTCTTTCATTTATTCTGACCATGCGATGTTTTGTTTGGTTAAATGTTGTCTGTTTTACTGTTTGCATTTTTACGTACGTTTATATTGTAGCTCATATAATCTCTCTAGTGTACATTTATTAAAAATTCATTTATACTTTAACTGTCTCTGTGTTTGAAAACCCACCTTGTAAGTCAATGAAACTAAAAGATCTAAGCTACAAGCTCGATATCGACTACCTTGAGTAGTTTTAATTCATAAACTCAGGAAGTTATGTTCGTGGCCAGAAGATAAACTTTCTTGGAGTTTGTAAACAGGAAAACTCCTTCTTAACTGATAATCTTACATTTATTCGCTGGACGAATGACTGATGTCGAGATCAGTTACAGAACGAGGTATTTCCGAAAATGAATAAAGTAGCCTAATGTATATGCGATTTATGAATTATGACCATGAGTTATGATTAGTAATATTTCCCAAATTCCCTATATTCTTGAGCTAATTCGCATTGACCCAGAGTCGTTTACGTTACAACGCTGAGGGCCAGAGTAAACCATCACTGCTTTAAATAACGCAGAACATAAGCTGACCTGACTGTCCATTAAACAACTTCATTTGAATGGTTTGTGTTTTTTGTTTTACTTTCAGACCAGCACTGGAGAACGCCTGACAATGGGATGTTGAAACTTCTTCCTCTGGTTGAGAAAAAGCTACACCACATCAGTGATCACATCTTCTGTTCTTCAACTGAACAAACTGTTTAGACGAGGAAGAAGAACACGAACCTGATAGGGACGTACAGGGAAGAGCAAGAAACCAGTTTAGCTGTGATAATGAATCATTATTTTCCAACACAATATCAAATCTGTTTTCTGTAGGTGACTGAATATGATTCTCTGGCACTCGTTTTGTGGCTTCAGCAGCTGTGAATGGATTCATATGATGTTGACGTATTTTTGAAGACACATTTTTATTTATCTTGAATCTCATTTTTCTTTATGCTACTTTATCAACTTTATGCTTTGTCCTCCAATAAAGTGTTGTTTAATAAAGTATGGTGACTATTGTGTATTGAAAGTGGTGTTTGGTACAGTAAATATAAATTTTTATTTGAGAAATTTTAATTTCTTATTTCTTTAGTTTAATTAGTTTAAAATAACTACATATAATTAATAACTTCTAAATAACTACATATAATTAAAAATAATAATAATTAAATAACTGGCCTGTTGGAGTATGCTTTTACTTCTACAAAAAGGGCAGATTAGGTACCTAGTCTTATTTTTTATTGCATAAATTAATCAGATGATTTAGATTAATTCACAAATAACACACACGTAAATGCGGTGGACAAAAAATAAATAGGGGTGCACTATCTAAGCTTTCACATTGCCTTTTAAGTCTAGTAATTTACATAATCATAGCAGATGCTTTTGTCCAAAGCAGCTTTAAAGGAGAACTTGGTAACTTTTTTAACTTAATAAAACTGTCTAGAATTCATTTGGATGGTTAAACAACCTGTTCTGGTGATATTGGTGACTTTCCCCGCTGGAAAACCAACCTTGCAACTTGGGGACTACCGTCCCGGCAAGATAGAAATTGGAAGTCTCGTGAGAAGCGAGAACGAGCGCGAAACACAAATTGCTTTACGGCAATTCGACATAAACACACACGCATGTATGATGTATTACCAGATGACCCACCTCGGTAGACATAGCTCCACACGATACAGTTGGCTTGCTCCGATCAAAACAAATGCACATGAGCAGCGGTAGAGAGGGGGAGGAGGCCGCCGCAAGTGAGTTTTTTTACGACCGTGTTATGAAATATACGCCCCCCCACAGCTGTAGGGGGAGCTCGTGGGGAAAACATGCGACAACAAAAGGAAAAATCAGCGAAGAAGTGACTAGAGTTCGCTAGAGTTGCCGAGTTCACCTTTAAAAGTGAGGAAAACAACGAAACCGTTATAAAGATAAAATAATAGGCTACATAGATACGTTTCAACCGTTTTTAGAAACACACACACAGTGTGAGCAATGTTCTTATTAGGTGTTTACGCGTTTGTCACAGAAACGATAAATATTTAATCATAATCATGACAAATATTAGAGAAAAATACAATATGATGTATGCCAGCATCTTGCGCATCAAAACAAACTTGTCCTTCCTCCATCACGGTTGAACTCGCACTAGATCCAGCAAGGGTGAGCTAGAACTCTAGCTCCTCCCATTTGACTCTGCATCGAGCATTGGTCAATGACGTCACCCGCCTATTACGTCTCGTCTTTCCATTGGACTGGTTATACACGTGCTTCACGACGCAATCACGGAGGGCGTTCCCACCGCGTCTCGACGCAGCTCGAGTTCCCTTGAAAGGGAAGCTGATGTTTCGCCATGTAATCAGACAGTCGATTCCTAAGTTCCGATACAAAATATTAGTAAGTATTTCAAAGGAAACTTTTATAAAACCGTAGACAGGAATGTGTGTACTAGCTACTTGATGGAAAAGATGGAGGAGTTTGTGAATCGGTTGGATATCTAGACTAAATTTGGATCAAGGGGACTTTTTATGTCTTGAGGCCCTTTACAGGCGACGTCCACATTAATACTTTTTTTCTGAAAGGACGTGTTTGACATTTTTCATCCTGTAGTAAAGGAACGGGGTTTCTTTTGTGTATCGTGCTGTAAGTTAGGCTATGTGATGATTTTTCAAATTACTTTTTTGAGTGAACGCATCGATGTCATTATCTATTTACCTCCAACTCTCATGATCAGATCATTGATAAAGATGTTTAATTAAGTTTAATTACTTTAGTTTTGTGTTTGTTCGTCATTTACATCCAGTGTCAGTGGAGATCAGACTGTTTCAACTGTTCAGCTTCATCATGGATGACAGACAAACATCCAGAGATGAAGATTTTTCTCCAGTTTGCAGGTACTTTAAATGAATACATTAAATAACCCTTTATAGACCCATAATAAAAGAGATGTCTGTTTTAAATGAATTTCTTGAAAACAATGTCTAAACCCTCCTCAAGTGCTTTTCATCCAAACAGTATGAAGATCTTACATATGATGATTATCATCAAAAACTAATTAAATCTGTTCTGTTATAGTTCAGTTCAGCAGGAGAGATCAGAACCAGCGCCCAGCTGTGTGTCTTTGAGGAGTGACGGGTCTATGGGTCTTCCAATACATTTTAAGAATGACAATACACAGACTGATCTCAGGTAGGCTACAACATTTCTTAAAGACATGATTAACATTTTAATATTATGGTGTTTTGTATTTTGTATGTATGATATTCATAATAGACATTGTCTTCACCTGATGCAAGAGAGACATATCTATGAGTGTTCCAATTTCATGGCTTGGAATCAGATAAATAGCATTTTATTGAAAGAGATGCTTATAATATTTGAAACACCCAGCTTTTGTGGTCATTTTAAATGGACTGCAGTCCTTTTTGTTTGTACCTGGGCGTTGTGGAATTGCAGGTAATGTGCAGCAGTGCTGCTGTGGCCTTACATGTATATTCAGAGCTCAAAAAAATACCCTATTCTATATTCTGACCTCAAACCCATTATAACCTCCTCCAAAATGACTCCTCCAAAAATGACCAACAGATGGTATCAATGTAATACAATTAAAGGGGTCATATGACGGTTCTAAAAAGAACATTATTTTGTGTATTTGGTGTAATGCAATGTGTTTATGCGGTTTTAGGTTAAAAAACAAACAAACTCATTATTCTACACATACTGTACATTATTGTTGCTTCTCTATGCCCCGCCTTTCTGAAATGCGTTGATTTTTACAAAGCTCATCGTTCTGAAAAGCGCGGCGTGCTCTGATTGGCCAGCTAGCCAGTACATTGTGATTGGCGCAATAACCTTAAAGGGGTGGTATAATGCTCTTTTCACAAGATGTAAAATAAATCTTTGATGTCCCCAGTGTGTGTATGTGAAGTTTTAGCTCAAAATACCCCACAGATATTTTATCCTTTTACCTCACACAGACATGCACTGAAAATGTCAATGTTTATGTTCAAACCAGAGTCAGACAATAATGGAGAGACTCAAGAAGTGACAACATGTAGAATGCAACAGTACATTTCTGAATGGTTAGTTGATGAATTTAGGTAGCTTATGTGTTATCTTCTATTCATTGATTAGCATTTTTTAAGGACTTCAACATTACACACTAACTAAAGTTAAAAAAGTGAAATCATAATCAACCACCCCTTCAAGCGTGTGACGGAAATGTCTCGCCCCTTACCATATTTGGAACATCAGCTCCAGAAGCAATAATGGCAGTAGGCCGCTGTCGGTAGCCTAAAAGAGGCCTAGAAATAGGGTTTCGTTCCACCAAGTGGGGCACTACCTACTTTTTTTTATATTTAACATCAGAAATATATAGAGATTCCTTAGGAAAAAGTTCTCCACACACAACCTTGCAGTTTTTGAGAAAAATTATGCTAAAGGTGCCCATTTAAAAAAAAAGGGAAACCATAGGGAATTTTGCACTTTCAAACCTGTTTATCATATAAACCCAAAAATGCCGAATTACCACTTGAAATACAAAATAAACCAGTTTGAAATGTGTGATATACCTGAAGTTGCTATCTAGGGACAGTAAACATTATAAGATTATCAAGAAAATTTCTAGTGTAGCATTAACATTCTAATTACTTCTCATTATGTTGTTCCAATTCAAAGGTAATATTTGAGGTAAAATCTGAATAACAAATAGAATTAAGCCAGAATATAATAACAGACTATAAGCTGTAAGCTATAAGCTGCCAACTCTCATGCATTCACCGTGAGACTCACGCAATTGACACTTTTCACACGCTCTCACGCCACACATCCATTTTCTCACGCACAGAAAAATCGCGAAGCAAAGAGGACACGGAGACCGACAGACTGGACAGAGCAGGTTAGCCACGCCTTCCTAAAACTCTTCTTTCAAACACGCCCCAACAAATCTAGGTCAGAGAGTGGGGGCAGAGTTTCATAAATAAATTTATACGCAAAGAAAGAAGGCGTAACTTTTGTTCTCGCTGTATTATTGTTGCCGCCAGCGCCGCCATGTCGTAGAGACACTGTGTTTTTCGCTGTGAAAGCCAAACTAAATGAGTTTGGCCTTCCAAAAGAGGACACAATTAGAAAACAATGCTTAAACTTTATTTACAACTGTTCCAGAACAGTACAACTAAAATATTCGACTGTGTGCTGCACAATTTTCGGAGGACTGTTTCCAGAACCTGCGAGAGTACAAGGCAGGCTGTGCACAAACACAAAGCTGATTCTAAAAAGTGGGGCAATTCCATATTTGCATGTACATTCTGGCGCTTCTGACTCACACACAGCCTGTAAGTATGTTTTCATATTTTAAGAATTTGCTACTGACTATTCAAAAATCTCTTTCATTAAAATATTTAAATGTCTTTAAGAAATGTTGTAGCCTACCTGAGATCAGTCTGTGTATCGTCATTCTTAAAATGTATTGGAAGACCCATAGACCCGTCACTCCTCAAAGACACACAGCTGGGCTCGGGTTCTGATCTCTCCTGCTGAACTGAACTATAACAGAACAGATTTAATTAGTTTTTGATGATAATCATCATATGTAAGATCTTCATACTGTTTGGATGAAAAGCACTTGAGGAGGGTTTAGACATTGTTTTCAAGAAATTCATTTAAAACAGACATCTCTTTTATTATGGGCCTTTAAAGGGTTATTTCATTTGGAAATATGTTCAGATGATATGGTCCCATGAATTGTCTGAGTAGAAACAATGTCGTAACTTTTGTTCTCGCTGTATTATTGTTGCCGCCAGCGCCGCCATGCAAAGATGATCGCTCATCTTGGACATCTGCATTTTCCGGATCAGAATCGAGCTTGAATTGATAAGGTAGTTCTGACATGATCACCTGCCATTATTGCTTCTGGAGCTGATGTTCCAAATATGGTAAGGGGCGAGACATTTCCGTCACACGCTTGAAGGGGTGGTTGATTATGATTTCACTTTTTTAACTTTAGTTAGTGTGTAATGTTGAAGTCCTTAAAAAATGCTAATCAATGAATAGAAGATGACACATAAGCTACCTAAATTCATCAACTAACCATTCAGAAATGTACTGTTGCATTCTACATGTTGTCACTTCTTGAGTCTCTCCATTATTGTCTGACTCTTAGGCCGCTGTACGTGAGCTGTATCGTTCAGTTTCGTTACGACAAACGGGGCACTACTTTTTCTTTTGCTCAATATGTTCAACGTAAATAAAAGGTATCCAAGCAAAAAGTTCTCCACGCATTATCCTGCAGTTAATGAGAAATTGTAATTTATTGGCGCACTATATTGACTGCGTATTGAGACATATAAAACTGTTGAGATTGATTTTCAACCAATCAGCATAGAAAATGTAAGTAGGTCCCAGCCGAAATCAAGCCAATATCACTACGCACATGTAAACATGGAGGAGGACGTAAGCAGCGCATCTTCATCTGATAGCGGCGATCAAGCTCGATTAACACCCGTAAAGTGTATTCTTCATGTCGGAAAAGATGGTGGGAAAGGTCCGCAGCCCTTTACTGAAGTCCGATGGGGAAAAAAATCAAGCAATGTGCGTAGGAATGGCTCAAAACGTCGGACACTTCAGCTATTGCTAATAAACATGTTTCCCTCCTGGACAAACCGGTCTCTGATGTCCCAACAACTACGGGTTTCACCCGGCCTGCTATCGGCGTTTTATAGACAAAAAAAACTTTTTATTTTTATTTGCAAAAAAAACTTGCATCACAATAAGTGTATTGTGATTGTCAAAACATTTTAGTAACTAAACTGAATTTTATTAGGTTTAGTGACAACATGTTACAATGTTTATATGGTACAATCTCTGGAAAGCTACTTTTTTTTTTTAAAACAAATTTCTTGAAACAAATGTCACGATTTCAATTCAATTCTTGCGATTTGATTTAATATTGACTCATTTGGATAAATGTTAGGTACACAAGATAGGCGTTCATTTTTCTCAAGAAAAAAAAATACATAGGCTAGACAGCCCTATCAGCTGGTAGTAGGCCTATTATTTAAGGTTAAAAATAACTCAAATTAAATATAATGCGTTTTTATTATAATAACAACTTTATTTAATGATATAAGTACAAATATAATAAATATGTAATATAGTACACATATTTAGCAAAATACTCTCTATAGCTCTTTTTCTAGCCAACTAACGTGCCTATATTATGGTCATTAAATGGCTTTCCTGAGGTAAATGTTATGTGACATAATTGTTCTCCAGCTGTTTTATTGACCCCTTTGTTTGATTGATTGATCGATATTATGTATGAAGAATATAGGCTACATTTTGGTAAGCTGTACTGTTTCTTTCAACATTGTTCATTCGTGTTTATTTACTATAGCTAGTAGAGATGATCGGGTCACGTGCCGCTAGGGATCTGTCGCGTCACAATTACAAGCACCAAAACGGTATTTATTGTTTGAATTTCGTAATAAAATTGACAGAATCTGAGAGCTGAGATTTTTTTTCATATCATAACTAACAGGGCCGGATTCAGCCAGCCCCACTAGGGGGTGCAGGTAGAATATCAGGGGGGGCAAGTCATTTAACGGAACATTTAAATTTGACAAATATAGTGATTTGATTTTATATTGTGATATATATCGATATGGCCAGAAATGAAAAAATATATTGTGAAATGAAAAAATCCTATATCGCCCAGCTCTAATCTATCAGCTCCTTTGATCCATTTGATTTGTCTTATCAGGTTTTATGTTGGATGCCCTTCCTGACACTACCCTCTGCATTTACCCGGGCTTGGGACCGGCACAAATAGGACACTGGCTTGTGCCCTGTTGAGGCTGCATTTATCTTTTTTTTTTTGTCTGTCTGTTTGTCTTCCTGTCTGTCTGTCTTTGTCTGTCCTTTCGTTTTTTATTTCAATCTTTTTTATTTCTTTTTTGGGGGGGTTTTGTTTTCATTTCTTTAGCTCTGTACACAGCATGGCTTATATCAGTCATTATAGCATCAGTCGTCTGCTTTTCTGTGCAAAAGTCCTAACAAATGCGTCCATATCTAGACCTGTTGTTATGGCCTTCTCGTGAGCCAGAATTGAGGCTGCATTTATCTCTTTTTTTTTTTTATCTGTCTGTCTGTCTTCCTGTCTGTCTTGTCTGTCTGTCTGTCTGTCCTTTCGTTTTTTATTTCAATCTTTTTTATTTCTTTGGGGTTTTTTATTTTTTATTTTTTATCCGCAACAGCCACGGATGGGCTGGGAACGACGGGGGCTGCGGGTCTTGTGCAACTAGAACTAGGTGTACTGGTACTGGACTGGGCACGGGGGTTAGAAATTGTAGCGAGTCGAGGAGCAGTATCACCCGACGAGCCGGGTGATTCGGTCTCTGCTGCAGCTAATGCCCTAGCAGCCTCGTTGCTGCTGCCAGTGCTAGCTTTAGCAACCAGAAATCGGCGCATACTCGACTCGTCACTCGGTGCAAATTACAAGAGAAAGCGATAGAGAGATATGGAGGGAATGAGAACGCTTACAGAAAGAGTAACCAAATAATTTCAGTGACTGACGGCGAAGGAAACTCAAAACAGGGGCTGAGCTCAGCTGACGACAGTGTGTCTGCGTACTCCGCTCTGCAGTGACTGACTGAGACGTGAAGCTCAGCAGGTTCACCACAAGCCGGTGAAGCGACTGGCCACGCCCTCCCTATGCATCTACCAATCAGTAGCTACTTTGAATGAGGGATAGAGAGCAGAGAGCGCTCACTCTGACCATTTTTCTTGAAATATTTTTTAAATTTGGGATCTTTACATGCCATCACGTTTGGGGGGCAGTCACGGCATTTGGGAGGGCATTGCCCCTCCTTGCCCATGCCTATATCCTGCCCTGTTCTGACCTCTGCGAGAGTGGTTAGATGAAGTGGACGGACGTCCAACATCTGGGTTCTGCTTCGCCCTCGTCCCGTGAGCCTGACCTGTGGACACAGAAACAGAAAACTCAGAAGACAGAGATGGTAAATATCCAGGACGATCCTGGCTCTGTGTCTGGGTCGGGTCTGGCAGCGGCAGAGGTGGACAGTAACAAAGTACATTTATTTGAGTACTGTACTTAAGTACACTTTTTGAGTATCTGTACTTTACTTGAGTACTATTTTTTCTGGAAACATTTTACTTTAACTTCACTACATTTGAAAGACAAGTATCATACTTTTTACTCCACTAACGTTACATTTATGTCAAGGTCCTTGAGTAGAAAGTAGTTGGATTCTGACATCAATCTGACTTTCATTTTCAATGTTGGGTTTGGTCTTTTAAATGCTCATTTTGTCATTGTTTTGGAGCACACTAGCTTATAACAGTGGCTGACATATTCATCCTAAAAGCCAAAAATCTTTAAATAGGGCACTATTTGAGGGAACAGCCCGAAACTATTGTGGACGTTATTGAGAGCACTTATTCAATCTCACATTCAATCCCACTACAGGAACTGTGTTCTAGAAATAAATTATATATTGATATGAGGGTGGGTAGGTAGGCAGGCATAGATTCAGAGGCATAAGGTACTGTAAGTATTACAAACAATAATAAAACAGTGCATTGACATTTACTTTTAACTTTTGATACTTAAGTACTTTTAAAAACAAGTACTTCTGTACTTTTACTCAAGTAAAAATCAGTCTTTTCAACTTTTACTTGTAACTGAGTAATATTTGACCAAAAGTATCTGTAACTTACTTTCACTCAAGTAAGGAAATTGTGTAACTTACTTTGTCCATCTCGGGGCAGCGGATCCTGATCACGGTCATCAGAATCGGACGTCCAAACCTCCCGACCAGCCGTCTGACCGAAAGCAGCTCTCCTGGATCTGGAGTGCTCTAAGGATGGAATATTTCACATATCACATAACGTTAGTTTAATCATAATAATCAATAATCAATGTCTGTGGTCAATTACAGATTTTTACTTCAGTTAAGTTACTCAAATTCAATTCAAGTTTATTTCACATGCAATGAATCAAATAAATGGGATCAAATGGGATCAGTCAGTCATTGTACAACACACCATAACAAATAAATTAAAAATTAAAGCACTCACTTCCTCTTCCACCCGTAATCCACTTCATGCGATTACGAACCATCGACAACCTGCAAGAAAATCAGTACAAAATACAAGACAAGACAATAGAAATCTCCTCAGAAATAGCGTTACTGTTTCATTTCATTAGCCTCCAGACTTGCTTAAAAAAAAACAAAAAAACAGAACCATTAAAGCTATTTTTGTGACAGTAACGTCATATAATATATAATATTATAATATTGAAAGTATTGATTTTAGAAATACATCTTATTACTACGTATGGTATACATAACATATTGTGCTTTTTATTTATTTAGTTAAATTACAAACATTTCAAGTAGCCTACAATGCAACAAAAAAACAAAATGAATACAAGGCACTGTAAATACAATTCAAAATGTATAAACCAAAGAATAACAACAACAACTAAAGTATAAATGTACATAATAATAATAAAATAAATAATAAATGCAGAAATTAAAGTTTATAATATCAGGGCAGTTATATGTATTTGAAAAGCTTTAAAATTTGTATTGTTTTTATAAGCTTTTTGTTTTGTGATCTCATGTTTAAAAGATATTCTAAGTATATTGTGAGATCAGTGTTATAAAAGGTAATATAGGAGGGTTTCTTTTGAGTTATTTTTGTCTTATGGATTTAAAACTTTGCCAAAATAATTAAAAGATTAATGATATAATTTTGTTTTTCAGAAAAAGAATTCACAAATCTAATGACTAGGCAATTTTAAATATTAATATTACACATATTAATTCCATTGGCTGGTCCAGCAACCAATCGCATTGCATCTCGCGTGGGCCGAGGTTCCGTATCTGCTTTACTTTTCGAAATGGATGATCCCCATGGAGAGAGAACCTGGATTTGTAAAGTTGGGACGGTTGTTTTATTCTCAACGATATGAAAAGTGTTGCCACTCCCATTTATTGCACATGTTCCCCCCGAAATGATATTGCACGACACGTAAATATGCAGGCAAACGCGGTTGCCTACTATATCAGTCGAGCCAATAGTGCGGCAAGATACTGAAATAGGATTATTATTAACCAATCATATGTAGCTTATTTAGAACAGCTGTGATTCAGCTTTCGGATACGAGCAGCAGCAAATTGACCATCGCCAAGGACATTATTTCTGTGATTGTAAGTATTCATTTAATTAGAATATGATATCTATATAAAATGTTTGTTTTGTACGCTGTGTTGTTAAGCGTCTCGTTAGTGTCGTTTTAACCCTTGTATGGTGTTCGGGTCTGTAGGACCCGGTTTCATTTTTTATCAAGAGAAAAATTATACGATTAATTATTTTTTCAAACTCAGACTCATTGGCCTTGGCTCATTTTCTGTGAAGAATATATATCTGAACACATTTTCAATGACCACACCACACACCCACACCCACACAGGCTGTCCGGCTAGACCCGGGGCTAATAAAAAAATATAGTGTGTTATTGTGTGTGTGTGTGTGTGTGTGTGTGTGTGTGTGTGTGTGTGTGTTCTTGTATATGGTTTATGAGGACACAAATGTGTATAATGACATGGGTATTACAACGTAAACATGGTTTATGAGGACATATGTGTCCTTCTAAACCAAACGGCTTAAAAAACATACTAAATCTGTGATTGGTAGGTTTAGGGGTAGGGTTAGTGTAGGGGGATAGATTATACAGTTTGTACATTAGAAAAACCATTACGCCTATGGAGAGTCCTCATAAACCACATATCTGTGTGTGTGTGTGTGTGTGTGTGTGAGATTGTAAGTGTGAGTGCAAGAGTGAGTTCTGTGTTTCTTAAAGGTATACTCCACCAGACAGTTTTAGATACCATTGACTTCCATAGTAGGAAAAAAATATATACTATGGAAGTCAATGGTATCTAAAACTGTCTGGTTACTGACATTCTTCTAGATATCTTCCTTTCTGTTCAGCAAAAGAAAGAAATTCATACAGGTTTGAAACAACATGAGGGTGAGTATATGATGACAGAATTTTCATTTTTCGGTGGAGTATCCCTTTAAAGGGTCAGTAAGAAGCCAATATTCTAACCGGAGAGCTAAGAGCTCAAGTTAGAACTGCATGTAATAGAAACAAAATTATAAGTATAACTATCAAACATAGTATTTTGGTTATTTAACTTTAAAATATATATTTTATTAGATATATTTAATTGTATTTTGGTTATTCAGGGTGGCCGCGGGTCCTTAAAAAGTCTTAAATAAAATGTTCCTAATAAAAGGCCTTAAAGTATTAAAATGTCCTAAATTCAGATTCGATAGGTCTTAAATATTTCTGGTCACATTACCGCTAAAATTTCTCCAGTCTGACGGACCTAATGTCCGTCAAATAACCAGTGAAGCATCGAATCGCGAGAATGATTCAGATTTTATTACTTAAACAGCTATTGATAATGATAATGTAGGCTTTTTCTGGTAACGCTGTTGAGGCTCGCTCTGCTTGTCTCTGTGATAGATTTTATAGTAAGAAATCAAAACAAATGAGCATAACGGCACACATAAAAAAACTCACAGAAGAAACATACTGAGGTAAAAATTCTAAATGTTGTTTTTTTATTTATTTATAACATGTGATATAGTTAAGTAACATAACATGGCGGGAGCTATTTTGCTGAATATTCTCACGATTGCAAATGTTACATTGATTTTAGTTCAATAAACAAGTAGTTAATATTAAATTATTTCAATTACTTAGGTTAAATATTACATATACGTATGCAATATAATGTGTATTTCCATCACAGGTTTGGTCTTAAATTTAATTCAAAGTGGCATTAAAAAGGTCTTAAAAAGTCTTAAATTTAACTTGTTATCTGTAGACACCCTGTATTAACTGGCCGGAATTTTGAGATCGCAATAGACGTGAAGGACTATAATGCGTTAAGAGCTCGCTCAAGTACTGCGGAGCTAAACCATTTAGTGCTTTGTAAGTAATCAGCAGTATTTTAAAATGTATACAATGTTTAATAGGAAGCCAGTGCAGTGTTGACAGAACCGGGCTAATATGGTCATACTTCCTGGTTCTGGTAAGAACTCGAGCTGCTGCATTTTGGACCAGCTGTAATTTGTTTATTAAGCGTGCAGGGCAACCACCCAGTAGAGCATTACAATAATCTAGCCTTGATGTCATGAACGCATGAACTAATTGTTCCGCATTTGTCATTGAGAGCATATGACGTAATTTAGATATATTTTTAAGATGGAAAAATGCGGTTTTACAGATACTAGACACGTGACTTTCAAATGAAAGATTGGTATCAAAGAGCACACCCAGGTTCCTAACCAACGATGAAGACTTAACAGAGCAGCCATCAAGTGTTAGACAGTATTCTAGGTTATTACGTGAGGGAGTTTTTTGTCCAATAATTAGAATCTCTGTTTTTTCAGAATTAAGTAGTAGGAAATTACTAGTCATCCAATTTTTTATATCAGGTATGCATTCCGTTAATTTTGTGAATTGGTAAGTTTAGTCTGGGCGTGAAGAAAGTCCTACTATTATTCCTTTCAATAATTTGTTACATTAAGATATCACAATGCAGAAGAAAAGATCTGTCTATACTTCCGTTTCATTGTGACTTTTAAGGCCCTGTTCTAAACGGCACACTTCATGTGCATCTGTGGTGTACCACAAGACTGCAGGGTGTCCCATTTGTCATTTTAGGTTTCAGAAGGAAGCAGACTTACACCCGACAGACAAAGCAGCGTTATGTCATGAAAGCGTGGAACTGGAGAAAGACGTCGAAGGCCTAGGGTTCCATTGGGACGGGCTGTGTCTTTATTAAAACAAATCTTTACATAGATTAAACCAATAGGCCTTTATCTCATTTCCTGGTTTTGGAACGTTCAAAATCACCAAGCAGTGTACTCGCACTTCCGGTGGTTAAGTAGTTACACCTTTAGATGAAAAGCAATTTAATCAAACCATTAAAATGGAATCAAGAAAACAAAACAAAAAAAGAAACTTTTGGCAGATGCTAGAGCGAAGTAGTCCAGTGCAATAACCGGAAGACGCCGTACACTGCTTCACGGCTACTTCCAGCGTTCTATTGTGTTGCGATAAAGGCCTATACAATATCCCTCAGTTTCACAGACAAGTCTTAAGATAGTCCCAGACTAAAATGTATGTTTGAGCTGTTTTAACTAAAAGCATCTTGCACTGACATATCTTAAAATATGTCAGTGCCATTGTTTTGTTTCAAGATGCACACCAGTCATGTTTTTTCTAAGACACGTTTATTAAAGCTACTCAAATGCTCTAATTTAACTAAGGCCTAATCCTGGCTTACTCTAAGCCCTGTCTGTGAAACCAGGCCTAAACATTACATTTTGTATTTTAGCAAATTATCTGTAATCTACTGACATGATTTTAATTCTGAAACATATTTCTGCTTCCTAGATTATTTGATCTTTTTTCCAAGATGATCCCTGCAAGTTTCGGCCAGCTGTTGGCTAAAGTGAGCAAGCTGAGGACCCACCTGCTATTTGCTCCTTCATACTTCACTACAGCACGGCTATCAAATCAAAACTCTAAACCGCATGAAAGAAACATTCTCCTCATGGGTCCTCCTGGAGCAGGGAAGACCTGTGTAGGGCGGATTCTGGGACACAGACTAGGTATGCCTGTTATTGATATAGATGACGATGTTCTCGAAAGGACGTGGGGAATGAGTGTGGCAGACAAGCTCTCTGAAATTGGTGGTGATGGTTTTATTGAAGAAGAAGGTAAAGCAGTGTGCAGGTTTGCAGCCACAGGAAGTGTCATCTCTCTGACCGGCTCCAATCCCCTGCATTCGGACGCCATGCGGCACCTGAAGCGCTCTGGACTGGCCGTGTACCTGGATGTGGACACAGAAGATATCATGCAGAGACTCTCTCGAATGAAGGTGAACAGGATTGTGGGTCAGGATGCTGGTGTTTCTATGAGAGAGATATTACATTACAGGAAGCAGTTTTATGAGAAATGGCTAGATGCGAGAGTCCTTTGTGGGACGGGAGACTCCGTGGAGGACGTGGCTGATAAAGTCCTGAGGACCCTGCTCAGATATGAGGATTCAGAATCAGAGGTGTTTGTTTCAACGAGGAGCCAAATGTCAAGTGACCCCAAGTTCTTCAGTGATGTCGTCATAGAGGGTCTTGCACCAGATGGAGGGCTTTATGTCATACCTGTCAAGTATCCCGTTTTGGCTGGGAAAGTCCCGTATTTTACCCTTCTTTCCCGCCGTCCTCCCGTATTAGTATTTACCCGTAAATCTCCCATATTTTAACCTGCGTTATTAAAAAAAATTTGTTTACGTTTTTAAAAAATACTTTTTTAATAATTATTAAAAAATAATAATACCCCGGGCCCGGGCGGAGTAAAAAAAAACAAAAAAACATTACCAATCTGAGCTCTGTCACTAGTCTCGCGATAACTGCCACCTGCAGTAGCCCTCTGTAGGTGGCAGTTGTCGCGAGGTTAGTGTGTGAGGTCAGATGATGAGTGACAACGCGGGAAAAAACAGAAAAAAAAATACAACTGAGACGAATGATGGACGCTACGACCTTCTCGGAAGGCACTCCTGCCAAAAAATCTAAAATCGCATGTAAATACTGTGATCAATGGGACGGCGAATTTAATTTTCTGAAGAGGAGCAGGGTGGGGGACAGTCACGCGTTTTGCAAGTTTTGTAACTGTGATTTTAGCATCTCACACGGGGGAAGGAATGATGTTTATCAGCACGAGAAATCCGCCAAGCACAAGCGCGGGCTAGAGGGACAAAAACATGCCCAGGCGATGTCAGCATTCGTGACGAGAAATGCCACCGATGCAGACCAGGTCATACGTGCAGAGGTAAAAATGGCAATGCTGTGTGCCAAAAACAACATTCCTTTCTCCTTCCACGATGACTTCAACAAGTGTGTAGCTGACATGTTCCCGGACTCTGCTATTGCACGAAAATACTCAACGGGAAAAACTAAGGCTACTCAAATCATCAAAGGTAAGTTAGCTAACATACCTATCTTTCTTACTGCTGGGCTACTGTACGTTTGCTAAAACGGTATCAAATGGGTTTGAAATGTGTTTGAATATTCTAACATTTGAGCATAGGCGTTGAGTTCGGTGGGGACATGGAGGCGCCGGCGAGTGAACTGGAGTTTGTCTCATAAATGAACCGAAACTCAGCGTATAATGCACATTCCCATTCACAGCGTATTTAGACACATTTAGACGTCTTATGAATGACTTAAATGAACAACTAGCCTACTAGTCGACTAGAAAAAAAACTTTTAGTCGGAAGCAGCCCTTATTCCACATATTTTCTGTGTTGAGCGAGCGACCCTGCGCGAAAGAGAGAAAAAAATGAATGCGTCATTGTACCCAGCACTTCTGAAAATGCGCTTCCGAATGCGTCTCTGTACCCAGCACATTTCAAACCAAACTGACGCCCATGCATTTGAGCATTAACCCATGGCATGTGTTGTAGGCTAACTTACTAGCTAATTACTGGACACTCAACAGGTGCCATAGCAGCAGAACTAGAGGACGAGTTGGCCAAAACATGCCGATCTCAGCCCTTTTCACTGATGTGCGACGAATCGAACAATAGAAAAACAGAAAAAGAATTCGTCATCCTGACTAGACTCTACGATGAGGCCACTCTGCAGGTCTCTACAAGATTCCTGGAGATGCCTACATGCAATGTAGGAAATGCAGAAAATCTGTATGAAAAGCTTAGTGAAGCATTAAGGTAAGGGGAACTGCACTGTGTTGTTGACATGTTTAGTAGATTGTATTTAATTACAACCTTACATTTTGTCTGAGACGTTTTGTGGCATTTTTTTCCTGTTTCCAATAGAAAAAGAGGCATCCCATGGGATAACCTGATTGCCTTTAACTCTGATAATGCGAGTGTTATGAAAGGCCGCCATAACTCGGTCATCAGCAGACTGAAGACCAGCCAGCCCCACGTCCAGGACCTTGGCTGCATCTGTCACCTGGTACAGCTGGCCACTGGCTGTGGCATCAGAGCAGCCCAGGTACCAGTGGAAGACATCCTGGTGGGGATATACACCCACTTTGATAGAAGGTAAATGCATACATATAGGCCTGCTATTTCTCTCACCTAATGTTGTGTGTTACAATGTAACAACATTGCATGTGGCTAACTCATGCACAAGGTAGCCTTGTAGGCCTGCAGTTCATATTCTTTACACACACACACACTCACTCACAATTCCAACCACTAACAGAGTAATTTTCTCTCTCTCAGTGCAAAAAGATGTGAAGTCTACAAAGAGTTTGTAGACTTCACTGATTCAGACCACCTGAAGCTCCTCAGGTACTGCAGCACCAGATGGCTGAGTCTGTTAACCTGCATCCAGAGGGTGCTGAACCAGTGGGATGCACTACAGGTAGGATGGTAACTCCACTCAGCAGATATCTACACAGTTTACTATGCTATATTTCAATTTTAACCATGTATTGCCACCCTGTATCTCTATGTACTGTAGGCCTACTTTAACAGTCATGAAGAGGTGGAGAGGAGTGTTAAAGTGCGTGATCTGGCAAGCCATCTGCGTGATCCAATCGTGAAGACCTACTTCCTGTTCCTGAGTGCTGCCCTTAAGCCTTTATCTGAATTTAACATTGCCTTCCAGGTGGGTGTCAATGATATTGAGTGAATGAGTGAATAATAGGATATAACTAAATGTTTGTGCTTATTGTAGCATTCTTATTTCACTGTTATTTTGTTGTGACCATTGATATTATCTGCAGTCAGAGGGAATACAAATTCACAGACTTGAAGAGGAGATGTGCAGGCTGATGAAGAGGATCATGGGCTACCTCATACCAGCCAGAGCAATCGTGGCTGTACCTCTCAGGGAGGTGGAGTATGGAGATGGACATCAGTTGGCTGATGAAGATCTTTTTATCGGAGCAGACACAAAGGCATTCATGAGAAGCGCTGAGCTCCCTGTGTCAGCCGAGAAGAAAATCTTTCAGTGAGTATATTACCCAGTAGTTATATTATGATATCATCTTTTAACAGTATGAGAGTATAGGCTGTAGTGTGCCTAAAATATTACCACTAATGCATTTTTTTCACTCTTATGCTGTTGTAGAACTGTGAGAAGCTTCTATGAGGCAGTGCTTAAGAAGATGTTCTCCTCCTTTCCCCTCGACCATCCACTCCTGAGGGACCTGAAAGTGCTGGACCCTGCAGCTCGTCTTAACATAACTCCAGGGACAGGTAGATAATAAAAACAGTTTCCAATAGGCTTTATGCCCAGCTCCACTACTTACCCTAGCAACCACCCTAGCAATGGTCAGACACACCTGGATTAATCAGTTTGTCCAATAATGTAAGACAGGAAATAAAGGAGCTGGCTTAAGTTCAGGAAGTAATGCAGTTGTGCATAAAGCCTATTGATATTAGGCAAGGCAAGGCAAATTTATCTGTAAAGCCCATTTTTTTCAAACAATTTGTCTCAAAAGGCTTTACATCGCATCATAACAACATCCTCTGGGGACAGTTCCCCATTGATAACCAAACAATTAATTGGCACAGTATACTTGATACTTGTTTAGATCTGCAATGTTCAGTCAAACACTTGTTTTACTTTACAGTGGAAAGGCTAGGGGCCCTGTTCCCTCAGTTGATGTTGAAAGAGGATAAGATGAGAGAGGAATTCACAGACTATCAGGTGACAGATAGTAAGCAACTCCCCCAAGAAGAAAGAATCGACAGATTCTGGGGCCTGGTAGGAAAGGACATGAGGTTCAGTGAGCTGCCAAAACTTATGAAGGCTTTACTATGCATTCCCCATAGCAATGCAAGTTCAGAAAGGGTGTTTAGCATGGTACGAAAGATTGTTACAGAGAATAGGATGACGTTAGACAACAGAACTGTTTGCGCTCTACTCTCATGTAAAATTAACCACTCTGGCCCAGCCCACAAATACACTCCTTCCAAAACAGTCTTAAAGAATGCAAAGTCTGCTACAAATTTGTACAACAACTCACTAAAAGACTAAAGAAAAGTTATGTGAAATGAAAAGGAAAAACTGTAAAACAAAAACAATATGAAATGAAAAGAATGTGTGGAATGAAAATAAAATGTAAATGTAAAGACAAGCAATGTTAAATGAACAGAAAATATGCAAATAAGCCTTTCAATAAAATGCTCTTCATATATACCCTTTTGTGTTTTCATTTAGGATATAATGAATGTTCACAGCATGTCAATGTCAACAAAGGTAGGCCTATCATTGGCTTCATGCACAGCTGCACTACTTCCTGAACTTCAGCCAGCTCCTTTGTTTCCTGTCTGCCATTATTGGACAAACTGATTAATCCAGGTGTGCCTGACCTCAGTAGTCACAACAACAATAATCAGACACACCTGGATTAATCAGTTTGTCCAATAATGGCAGACAGGAAACAAAGGAGCTGGCTGAAGTTCAGGAAGTAGTGCAGCTGTGCATAAAGCCAATTGTAGTTTAAAAGTGGTGATTTTAGCTTTCTTGTACACCTGTCTTAAAATGTAAGGGATACTGGAGCTTGGTTGGGGTGGTGGGACTGCTCGCGGTGGGCGCCGGAAAATTTCCCTTATTTTCATATCCAAAACTTGACAGGTATGCTTTATGTACCAAAAAAAGGTTTCCCCAAACTGGAACCTTCAGAATGGTTGAGAATATCCAGCCATGCCACGAGAGCTGTGGCCATACTGGAAAACTGTATCCATCCTATGGATGTGTCCCCTGTAGAATTGAGCACAATGGTGTGTCGTGCTTACGGCCAGAACTTCGCCGATCAGTCGGTTGTGCCTCTAAAGCACCTCACTGATCATCAGTATCTTCTAGAACTCTTTCACGGCCCAACTGCCTCGTTTAAAGACCTGGCACTGCAGTTGATGCCTCAGCTGTTTGCCCACTGCCTGCCACAGATGTGCAACTACCTGATTCTAGTGGCCACATCTGGAGATACCGGAAGCGCGGTGCTGAACGGCTTCAGAAATCTTAAAGACAGTGACCGGGAGAGGATCGGCGTGCTTGTGGTTTTCCCTGAGAACGGAGTGAGTGAGATTCAGAAGCTACAGATGACAGGATTTCAGGAGGGCAATGCCAAGTCCATCAGCGTCCTGTCCAATTTTGACTTCTGCCAGAGGAGCATTAAACGAATGTTTGGGGACTCGAGCTTGATCGGACATTTAGCTGTGGAATATGCCACGGTTCTCAGCACCGCAAACTCGATAAACTGGGCCCGACTGCTCCCTCAGGTGGTCTATCACTGCTCGGCGTACATGGACCTGCTTAGAAATCGCACGCTGACTTTCGGAGACCCCATTGACGTGTGCATCCCTACCGGAAACTTTGGCAATGCCATGTCAGCCCTGTATGCCAAACAAATGGGAATACCCATACGGAAGGTGATCTGTGCATCCAATCATAACTGCATCATATCCGACTTCATCGCTAGTGGCAAGTATGATCTCCGCAACCGGAAGCTGCAGGTTTCAAACTCTCCTGCCATTGATATCCTGAAGTCTTCCAACCTTGAGAGGTTCATCCATCACGCTTCCGGTGGGGATGGAAGTCTTGTCAGAGATCTGTGTTTGAATCTAGAAAGAGAGCGCATCTTTAAAGTGTCGGAGACTTTACGGCAGAAGATAAATCTGGAACTTCAAGCTGGTTGGTGCTCTGAAGAAGACTGTTTGAGGGCCATACAGGAGGTGCACACTACAACAGGCTTCATAATGGACACTCACACAGCGGTTGGGAAAGTAGTCGCCGATCGTATACATGACAAAACCTGCGATATGCTCCACTGCACCTTGTGATATGCTCCACTGCACACCACGGGAAGTTTGCTCCGGCTGTCTTAAAAGCCCTTCAGTGTCAAGATATCCCACCGGATCCTGTTGAGCAGTTGGATAAACTCTGCAGCATTGGAGGCCGAGAGCAGATGCATGACGCTCTGCTGAAGTGCATGGGAAACAGTGGACATCATCCACATAAAGTATGTCAGGCTGACTATAACAAGCTCACAGATGAAGTAGAAACTATGATACAAGACTCATTTCTGAGAGTCCAGTGAAACCTGCAGTACCTGCACATGTCCACTTGATGGCAAAGTCTGTCAAGAAACCCCAAACATTATACTTCCGTCAAATCTAAAGTCATGAGATATAGTTCAAATGCTTTTCATGTAAGTCCATAAACTAGTCTTAATTGTATGCAGCGCCGGCGGTATGGGGGGGCATTAGGGGGCAATGCCCCCCCAAATGTCTTTTATGCCCCCCCAAATTGAATTATGATATAATTTACAAAATAATATCAGTTTAATTTACATTTTAGTGAGAAATAATAAAAATATGTCTACAAACTGCTCATTAGCTGAAAATATAATAAAGCTTAGCCAACATAAAACCACAGTGAGGAAACCCCCCTGCCGCCCCCCCAATCACTTGCACGTTAATACATGAATGAAATGAATTTCAGTTGGCGCAATATTCCTGGCTGCATTCAAAACAAAGCAAACAGATGAAAACTGTCCAAAAATGGACATTAGAAAATGGTTCAAAACCACAGTTTCTCCTTCCACGTCGATTAACGATTCTGCTGACCCCATACAACAAGACAACGACAACAGCCCGGCTAACATTTGTGACTCCGTGGCCGAGTGGCCGGCGGCCGTGAATGGAAGGACGCTGTTCTCAGGAAGTTCCAATCAGCTCACAAGCGGCGTCTTCAGCTCTTCTAACTGCAAATTAAATTTAAAGTTTCATGCTGGCCGGTTGTTAGTGTATTTATCTAACTGGCATTATGTACTGTCAAAGTTCACTATATTGTGTGTGTTGTCACGTTATGTTGTGATGATGAGACTAATAATAGTTTAGTAGGCCTATTTAGTTCAGTTTTGCGCTGACCATTGTCCTGAAATGTCACTCCCGCGGCCGTGGAGAAACAGTTGTTTTAGCCTATATTTTCTTGTAAATGGAAATTGTAGAATAATCTCTGTGTATGTTGTTGGTGTTTTTAATTTGTTTTGATGAAGGTAACTAACGTTACATGATGCTTTTTTAATAGTAGGCTACTGTGAACGCTTATGTTAGAGCAAAGCAGAATAAAGATGTGTAGCTTTTTTTCTCTCTTCCGCCAGTGAGATAGCAGTTAAACTACTATCCTGACCTGTCAGTGAGAGACTGTGAGCATGTTCGTTAGCTTTGTTTATAATAAAGCTGTGGTCAGAGTCGGTCTTGTAATTTTTTTGTATAGGCCTATTTAACCCTTATTTAATCAAATTTCTTAAGAGTTGCACGTCTTGCAACAATGTGTAATGGTTTATGTGTTTATTGTATGGGTTGCATCACTTCATGGTAATAGCTAACAGAAAAGGCAGTAGCAATAATAAATATAGGATATCTGATATCCGAAAAAAAGTCCCCATACCTAGTGCCCACCCATTGAAAATAAATGCCCCCCTGCTGAGCGCAGTCTGAAGCCGGCTCTGATTGTATGAATGAATGAATGAATGAATTCATTCATTAATTGTACTTTATCATAATCTCTCAGATGTTTTATTAATTTAGTGTTGATAACTTTATTAAAAAAGCCTGTTTATACTGATAGTGGCTTAATTGCTGGCAACAGCAAACAGTCTACAGTTACATAATGAAATATTACTTGGTGGAATTATTCTTTTTGAATATTATTAATAAAAATCATTTATTGATCATTTTTATTCCTATTGCTGTTGTTGACATGTGTAGCTTATTTCTTTAAGGGTTGAAATACAAATAAATAAACTGACAAGGCAAACAAAAAGTTTTTCCCTCTTGAAGAGATAGTTCATCATCATTCACTCAAACACTCATGTTGTTCCAGACCTCAATTACTTTCTTTATTCTGTCAAACACAAAAAAAATACAAATAAAATAATAATATTGAGAAATTAATCCGTTTTTTCCCCTTCATGTAGTAGAAGTCAATGGTAACCAAACCGGTTTGCTTTATCAACATTCTTCCCAATATCTTTATATATATATATAATGACTGAGCATCCTGGATTGAATCCTGTTTGTTTAAACGTGTATTCTCTTCAGAATGCATACATTTATCGAGCCGACTGTGGAACCTTACCCTGGTATTCCAGAGTTCTCACGAGAGCACAAGTTGAGTTTGCTCAGCGAGTTAGATTTAGGTCTGGATTTCCAGGCTAATGGAACCTTGCGTCTACGTGGAATTGTACAGTAAGTGTCGATAGTGTTTTTAAATGTTATGTCAAGTTTTTATATTTGATTAAAGTTTGAAAATTTTAATGCAGGGCTATATAATATAATAATATATTTACATCTACAATCAACCTACACATACAGAATTATGTAATTATGTAATGTTACTGTACATGTAAATGAATTTTTTGTACTTTTTGTATGTATGTGAAAAGCCCTTCTAGGGACGGACATTGCAAATTAGCCTTGGCTATAAATGTTGTAGTGTGGTACAGGTTTATTGTTCACATGTGTCCCTATTAAATAAAATTAAATAAATAAAATTAAATAAATACTGACTGCACAAAAGTAAAAACTTAGCTATATTCTGAATTGCAACCATGAAATTGACAACACATATGGCAGAACAAACTTAATATTTATTAATATCACAATACACTCTGCAAATACAAGAAAATTATTTCACAATTTGTATAAATAATTAGTGGATGGATCTTACTTTATTCTTGTAATTAAATAAACATTGCCGATTCTACAAAACCAATACATACTGTAAACAAACTAGTGAATATTTGACATTTTATATACAATAGTAAGAAATAACTTCAGGAGTCTTCATAGAATTATAAGAAAGCACAAAATGAAGCATAGGCTGTGCTATAACAAAACAAAACAAAGACATTGCTGAAAAATAAAGTACTATCTGTACATGTGCCTGTGTTTTAGTCGTTACAGGTTTCTGGCACATCGCTCCTTTGTGAGCTGGTGCTGGGGTTTCCTTGGCCGTCGGGTACGTGTCGTGATTCCAGCCTGTGTGGTGATGAGGGTTCGCCGTGAGTTTCCAGATGATCAGGGCAGATATGTTGGTTTCCTACCAGCTGATGATTGAATCTGGACACCATGGTGGAGATGACCTCCTCCTTGTCTGGCCGCTCATACTCCGCACAAAGGTCTGATAGTATGGGTATCTTAAGTACCTCATCCATGTATGGAGCAGGGTCCACAAAAACATGCTCAAATATTAGGTCCTGCAGGTCATCTAGGTACTCTGTGCAATAAAACAAAATGTATTTATAAATGTATATCCTGTTGATGATGTTGCTTGTGCACGACCAGCATTTTCATTGTAATGAAAGGTTCAGCCAGGTTTAGTCTGCAAGTGCACAGACACAATTCAGGAAAATAGCCTATAGTGATGTAAAGTTATTTTAACAGCAGTTCAATTACCTGCACAACATTCCAAGAAATGGGAACACCACATTTTTTGGGGCAAACCGTAGAATGTCACTATGAAATGACTCCAAAGATGAAGTCTGGTGATGTGGACTTAGTTTGGTGATGTCCCTCAAAATCCGCGTGTTTGTCATCACTTTCTCCAGCTTGTAGAATGCCTGAGTTCCTATGAGAAATGATACAAAAATTGCATTAATTACAACTAATAACTTTAATTTTAGGTTATTTACACTTCGACTAACAGTCCCTTTTTTACATTTTGTCGTGTTGCATAAAAATAATATTTGTTTACAGTATCATACTGGCAACAAGCCACTTGTTTCTATCTCTGCTTCCCTTTAGATGATGTAGACGAGCAGGAAAGTTTGGATCCTCTGTGTACGTTCCTGACATGGTTCAGAATCGATTTCCATTTTGCCACTCTTTCTGGTCCAGTGGTTGAAGATGATGCAGTCCAGTAAATGTGGTTTTTAATGCTTCTCTGCCAGTTCCGTAATTTTTCATCTTGGAAATGTTTTCAAGTTTCCTCACAATCCCTGTAAATAAAAATATAGACAAGCATTTTACTGCTGAGAATAAAAACAGTGATGTTCACAGTTTGCCACTACTAAATATTTGTGATATGCCTATAAACTGTCACAATTTCTTAATTTTCATATTATACCCACTTATAAATCTATGTTATTGAATAAAACCTTTTTCGATGTGCCACACATCATAAAACTGGTTGATGTTATGTTCTCTGAGGCAGAGTGTGAATTACCCCACCATAATTGGGGGGGGTACTGCTCCTTCACTTCTTCTATGACCATCATGGTCCACTACCATATCAATCCCCACCGTGATCGCCAAGTGCAACATGTGTTGTGCAACACACATACAAGGTCTAAACATGCGACAAACTGATAATCAGTATAGGCTACAGAATATCTCATTGTTATTATATATCCAAAAGAGAACTGTTTTGATCAACTCCCAAAAGTTAGAAGTTAAGTGCACTGAAATACCATTCTAATTACTAGTAAATAGTAATACCTTTACAAGAAGCCTATTGCCTATTTCAGGGTTTTCCTTTCCTGGTAAAATCATAATAATTTATTTTAATAATAAGATAATAAAAATGTGTATTTTTTTGTAGATCATCATATAGCCTAATGTGTTTTCCACAATTTTTTCTGTTGGTGGAGATTGGTACCTCTAGGGGGGTCCGGGGGCATGCCCCCCCGGAAGAAAATTTTGTACATTTTAAAGATAAATTCATTAATCTGGTGCACTTTGAGTCGCCCGAATCCACTATTAAAAATAAAAAAATCCACCCGCAAACCGCCTATATTCTTTGATTTAGATATCTGCATCTGATCATCACATTACAATTATTCAAATTCTTAGTGTTAAGCATGATAATCTGGTAACATCACACTGAAGTAGGCTGATTTAAAATGAACATTTATTTAAAATAAAAGTTCTTCTTTTGGCAAAATTACATTTCCTTAATAGCCTAAACAGAGGCTTTACTCCCTTCAAGCTTAAATTGTCAATGTTTCATTACATCACTGTTTGAAAACACTCAGAATCATTTTTTTTACCTTTATAAAGGGCATTTTCCCCTAATTTTATTAAATGTATGCTCCATCTTTCATTTCAAATTCTTAAATTTGATAAATATATTCAATTAAAATAATTAGACACTAGTGTTGCGATTCAGGAGGCAGAGACAGATCCATATGCAACAATGTTTATTGACCAGTTAAGCCAGGCAAAACGAATAAGCCGAATGGCCAGAATCCAGGAACGGGCAGGGGTCGGGGCAGGCGGCAGACGACGGAATGAAGAGACGGGCAGAAGTTCAGGGCAGGCAGCGAGAATCAGAGTCCGGGGAACAGGCTTGGGTCAGAAGTCAGGCTGCAGACAATCGAGGAAACAAGTAAGGCAAGGATAATTCAGGAAAACGCTCAGACATGCAACACAGGCTGAAACAATACTTCGCACAGGACGCTGAGTGAGTGAGTAAGATATAGTATGAGTAATCAGTGATCATTCAGAACAGGTGCAGCGTAATCATAAATGATCCATACTAGGAGAAGTATGCAATGCTCTTAGTATTCTGGAGAGGGCGCTCGAGATTGAGTACAGGGAGAATCACGGAGACTGGATGCCGTAACAACTAGGCTGTTACCAATAAAATTAAATCATTTACATTGAAAAATGATAACTATTAAATTAGATTATTTTAAATATTTTTGAATATACAAATAAGGAATGTTGAAAAGAATGATACTTTATGAAACTAGCGTTTTGTCATTCAACGTTGACACTTGCTTGAGAAGGTGAAGTCGTTCTCTATCTCCTTCTAGCCACGGTGGTTAAAAATGGTACGGTCCACAATAGGGGTGTCTGAAATCGCTTTACATTAAAATGTTCCTACAGTGAAAATAGGAGTTGACTTGTATTGTAACTGTAATTATATTTTTTTCACAATATCAGAAAAATTATCTGACCCCCCCCAAAACTGATATTTCTGTCCCCTACTGGGTCTTCATTGGGGGGTATAGTACCCCCCAGTACCCCCTGTAATTCGAACTATGCTCTGAGGTACTTTTGTATTTGTGGGTGGCGGTCAGTTACAATACACTCCAGAGTAACACCACGAGCTTCCAACAGGGCAAGGCTCCTCTGTAATCCTTTTTCCATGTGGTAGCTTCCTCCCACTTCGTTACTCTGAAATAGACAAGAATAGGGAACGAAACAATCATCTTAGACAAACCAGAAGTTTTAAACTTCTCAAAATGTACTTTTTTAAAATACTGATATTTCTTCTCTCCCACCTGAACCAGCTCTGGTGTGTCCACAACGGTGTTGGTCTGAAGGTCCATCAATGTATAGCTTCCAAACTTTGCAGAGTGGCCTTTGAAAGTAATATTACACAAAGCATTATTACCACGAGTGCATTGAATTCAGTTAGATACTACCTATGCATGTTATGCTTCATGATCCGGAAAATACCCGAGCATCCATGCATCCTTCTTATTTACAACTATGTACCTGGTGAGTCAGCCCTCATGTCACCTCCAACGATGACCCTTTCCCTTTCACTCAGGCGATCTAGCGTCTCATTTTGCCATTTTGCTTGAGCACTAAGAAACAAAAACTCGTACTGGTTAACAAATATTAAATACAAAAGTAACAAAATATAATAATAATAAAAATAATACAATTCTGAACCAGGGTTGTTAAACTCAGTTCCAGAAGGATCAACTTTTTTAATGAGCCTTAGAGAGTTGATTAGCTGCCTCAGGTGTGTTTAATAATGATTAGAGGTAAACTCTGCAGTGCTGTGGCCAACAAGGAACTCAGTTTGACACCCCTGTTCTAAAACAAATGCACAGTTTTGAAACTTACGACATGTCTGCTCTGCTGTCTCCGTTAAAGTTGTGTCCGTCTCTGCTGGATCAAATGTATAATCTTGCTCTTCAGGTGCTACTACAGATGATGTGTCCATTAGGGTTTCTTCGTCATCCTCTTCCTCCAGTTCCACACGAGGTCTCTTTGATGGCCACTTTATAGGTGTAGAGGTCCTAAATATTAAACCAGCTGCTGGTGACAAACTGTCAATGTCTGAAACTGTATCTGTCGTCTGGACACCTGTAATATACAAAGTAGTTGTGTGTTACTGTTATGTGACACTTATTGTGTAACAAGACTAGTTATAGGTCCTCTGTATAAGCAGTATCATGTAATACATAAACATACCTGAACTCCTGTAGCGAACATGAAACGTCTTCATTGATGACTGAGTACCAACAGACTTGGTCAGCGGTTTTGCGTCTGTCTGGCAAGCAACATCTCTGGTTTGGCTGCTCTGTTCTGATGTGCTGTCCTTAACAAATCAAGATTCCACTATCAGCGCGATAAAAAAATAACAACATAGCTGGACTCATGGTGCTATCACATGCTATCACAAACTTTATAAGTCTAACATGTTATTATGAACTTGACAAATTCAAAGGCAATTTGGAAAACCAACGCGTAATACATACTTCTAGATGTGTAGCTGGATCACGAACAGTTGGCACTGCTACATCCTTCAGGAGCCATTTTTTTGCAAAACCTGCTTTATACTGAGCCTCATTCAAAAAGCTGTCCGGTGTAAAATGATTCGAGCAGACATAAACGAATTTTGGTAGAGTTGAGGGAGCATTTTCTTCAAAAACAAACTTAATCCACCTCGTCTTCAGCGGTTCAGATTTCGGGAGTAAATAGAGAGAGGCTATGTGGATTATTACATCCAGCCCAACGCTTGGGAGACATTCTCGTCAGTGCAGCGATGGCGGATGTGATGCCCGGAGAAAAATCTGTGGAAGCAGTTTTCCAGGATCTGGAGTGGCCTGAGGATGGAACATTTCAGATATCAAAAACAGTTTTTGTTTTATTTATTTTTTTATAATATTAATGATCAATGTCAGTGGTCACATCAAATTGTTACTTTGGTTTCACTTTATCTAGATCCATTGTTTTATTTAAAAAATGTCAGCGCTGGTCGAGAAAATAATATTATAATGGGGGAAATAATTTTAATATTCTGTAAAAACAAGCCTTATTTTTTTGTGGAAAACAAGATAATACTTTTTAAATAATGTTGGAGAAATAATGATTTACCATTATCATATAGTATCAAGCGCTATATAAATGAAGGTGATTTGACTATAACAAGAACATTACAATGAACACAAATTTGAAAATCTCACTACAAATAATCCAGAATTTAAGACAAAAGATAATAATCCTACTCTGCTTGTTACACTTCCACACACCTGAAACTGATCGAGTGAATCTCCTCAGCTTCTCCAATCTAGCGTAGTGTACGAACAAACCATGGATGTTGTAACATCTGCTCCAAGCTGGGGCGTTCAGCTGGATCCAGAGCAAGACACTGTCCAATCAAATCCCTGCAGTCTGTACACATTTTAATAAGGAGAGAGCTGGTTAGTCATGACCATGTGACCTGGCATTTTTGAAAACAGCGATGCTCTCGGTGTACGTTGAGCTACAGTATATATAAAAATTCTGACACACTATAACCTTTAACTTTCTGTACAACTCGTTTGCTTTATGTGTGTTTATCAATGTTATCATCATTATTCACTCACGTTTGGATAAGTTGGGGTTCTGAAATGTAACTTCGGCTTGTGTGATTTCCGTTCTATTACGAAAAGGAAGACAAAAGTTCGACAACTCGTACAGCAACACTCCTAGAGACCAGACGTTTGCTGGGACGGCGTGGAATCGAGGTTCTGTAATGACTTCAGGTGGGCAGTATTCCCGAAATCCTGTAAGGAAGACATTTGCACATTGTTGAGCTTTTTTTTTTTAAAGCATCATCAAAAAATTTGTAAGTCACTAGCTTCAGGTTTCCACACTCCCAAAATGCTCACCCCTGTATCTGTTGCTCTCGTAGCCTTCACTACTAAATAGCTGACCGCAGCCAAAGTCTATCAGCTTGAGATCTAGCGTGTCTTTCTCAAACAGGAAATTCTCAGCATGAATGTCATTATGGAAAACACCATGATGGATGCAGTGTAGCACTGCCCGCACAGCCTGTCTCATGACGACCCGTGAGAAGCAGTCACTCCAAGGTTGACGAGTGATTATGTCATACAAGGTCTCGTAGGCCTCCGGATACTCCATAACCAGAGAGAATTCTTTAGGATGTTCAAACCACTCGTACAGTTGTATGACGAAGGGGCTTATGGGTTCTCGCCTCATCATCATCAGCAGCGCCACTTCTGTAACGAGAGGTTCGCGATTCCCAGGCTAGAGAGAAGAAGCAGACAGAAGGTTAGCTGGGTAAAAATCTGAAGAAAACATCATTTTGAAATGTACTATTCTTTGATCTTTTTAGATGCGTTCAAAAGAGCCTTTTCAGCTCAAAGTTATTTGGTGCCTCTAGGCTTATTTGTTGATCACATTTATACCTAATGCTTCCTACGGGTGTATTAACTAAAGTAATCTGCACTTAAACAACTCAATACACATTCAGGTTTTGGCCAACTTACAATATAAAGATAACGATCATTGTCAATCTTGCGTATCCGCTTGATGGCAACCTGCACAAAAAAAAACAAAAAAACAGTTTCAATAACAGTAACAGTTTTCAAGCACCTGGCTTTGTATTAAGTATTAAACCATCTGTAAATTGTTTTAAATGTGTTTTGATGCATGCAAGAGCAAAATGTTTGTACAATTCAGTAAGATTTACCTTTTTGCCATCAAATTTGCGTGTTCCCAGGAAAACCCTGCCAAATACTCCGGATCCAATTAACTTTTCCACGTTATAGAGAGACTCAAAGGACTCTGAAAAACAAACAGAAAAATATGAGACAATTATTAGCTTGCTAGATCCATTGTTTTATTTTAAAAATATCAGTGCTGGTCGAGCAACAGTAAATGTGATCGGACGTGTTAAAAACTTGACTCAGTTATGCATGAAATAGCTAAATCTCTATCTGTAGACTTTGCACTGCCAAGCCTTATTTCAGTCTCACCTGTTGAGCTCTCGTTCACAGGAGAAGCGTCCACGGCACGCCGAGCAGTTCGGCCAGTTGATGTCTCTGTTGGCTCGACAGGTACTTGACCCGGCAGCGGAGGACACAGAAACCCTTCGAAGCTGTTGGACCTGGACAAACCCTTGTCGCTTGGGCTCTCCGATCCATCGCCACTCCAGCTCCCCTCGACGCTGTCCGAGCCTCGGCTGCTCAGACTCAACAACTCTCTACTTCCTCTCTCGACATGGGCCTCAGGGGGGGGTGAGGACCAGGGTGAGGACCAAGCTGAGGATGGCGTGATGCCCGGAGAGGAATCTGTGGAAACAGTTCTCCGGGATCCAGAGCGACCTGAGGATGGAACATTTCAGATATCAAAAACTGTTTTTATTATTTTTTTATTTTTATTATATTAATTATCAATGTCAGTGGTCACATCAAATTGTTACTTTGGTTTCACTTTATTTTGGTCCCTTTAAAACATTCTATAAGTCTATCAGTAACATTGCACCTACATGTCTACTAACTCTCATTAGAGTATTAGTAGAGTATTAGTAGACTTATAGTTAGTAGAGTGTCTGTTGCTAGATCCATTGTTTTATTTAAAAAATGTCAGCGCTGGTCGAGAAAATTATTTTATAATGGGGGAAATCATTTTAATATTCTGTAAAAACAAGCCTTATTTTGAGTGGAAAACAAGATAATACTGTTTAAAATAATGATGGAGAAATAATGATTTACCATGATTTGGCTTGACGCCGGAGTGATCTGGAGAAGGTGACGATGATGGTTCAGAAACAGGATCTGCTGGAGGAATAAAAGGCTCCACAACATTTCTGCTGAAAAAACCCCTCCAGCGCTTACGGAAACGACCAGGTTTCTTCATTCGTTCTGGAGCTTTTTCTGAAATGAAGAAAAAACAAATGAAAACAACTATTAAACCCATCTCTGACGTCAAATTAAGCAATGACATAATGATATAACTTACATTTTACTATTCAAATCTTATCTGTAAAGTTACAAATCTAAAGTAATGGGAATTGTTCACGCTATCCACCTGACTTCTGCTTAATGCCTGCATAAATGTCCCAACATATTATTTCACAATATTAATAGTAATTTTATTTCACTATTATCACGATTACGAGGTGATTCCGATTCAACGCTAAAGTTATTTTTCTTATTTTATCTGATCTTTAATTAAAAAGAAAACATACATTTCCAGGCTTCATTTGGCCAACTCTGGCACATGTGGCTCAGTTCTTGTAATGGTAAAGATCATATGGGCCATATCTAAATATAGATATATTTTATTAAACACATTTATTAAATGCATAGCAATGTCTTATTTATGACATAACTGACTCTGTAATACTCGGCACGACAGCCATTTTGACAATTTTGCATGTTTTTGACAATTCAAGAGCAATAAGTGGTGAAATTGAATTCTTTTCTGGATCGTATGCTGTCTGTGAAGCGGCTTTCTGTGCGTGTGTTTCTGGTGTGTGTCAGACAGCCATCGAGCTCATGCCTTATTGAGAACGTTTTGCTAACATTCCCATTCAATTAAGAAAACATTATTTCTAAATGTTCCCTGAACGTTCAAAACGTCCAGTTTTTTCAACGTTTCAAAAATGTTTTATCTTGGTTAAAGGAACATTCTATTTTATAATTTGTCATTATGGGAACGTTACTTTTGAATGTTCTCGGAATGTTCCGAAAATGTCAGATGAATGTTGGAAAAAATTGGTTTCACTTTATTTTGGTCCCTTTAAGACATTCTATAAGTCTATAGGGGAATTATCACCCTACGTCACACGGCGTCACGCAGGTTCTACTGCGCATGTCGGGACCAAAAGTGGTCAAAAAAATATGCGGAGAACATTACGAAAATTAAATATAAAATGTTTTAAATCGAGCTATTAGTATTATTCTTATCCGTATCCGTGTAAGGATCAGCTGTTAAACGGGTCTTTCTGCAACCACGATGCGCACGCATCCCGGATGTTTACAAACCTATAATTGGTCTATAAGTAACACTGCACATGTCTACTAACTCTCATTAGAGTATTAGTAGAGTATTAGTTGACCGTTAGGGTTAGAATAAGTTGACATGTAGTTGAAAAGTTACTTATAGTTAGTAGAGTGTCTGTTGCTAGATCCATTGTTTTATTTAAAAAATGTCAGCGCTGGTCGAGAAAATAATATTATAATGGGGGAAATAATTTTAATATTCTGTAAAAACAAGCCTTATTTTGAGTGGAAAACAAGATAATACTGTTTAAAATAATGTTGGAGAAATAATGATTTACCATTATTTGGCTTGACGCCGGAGTGATCTGGAGAAGGTGACGATGGTTCTGGAATAAAACGCTCCACAACAGTCACAGCACTACCGGAACAGCAGCTGAAAAGTCCCTTCGTAGCCTTCCAGATCCTGAGGCTAAGACGTTCTGGAGCTTTTTCTGAAATGAAGAAAAAACTAATGAAAACAACTATTAGACCCATCTCTGACATCAAATTAAGCAATGACATAATGATATAACTTACATTTTACTATTCAAATCTTAATAGTAAAATGCTCCTCCCAACAGACATTCAGTTGTCTACAAGTAAAATTGCACCTACATGTCTACTAACTCTCATTAGAGTATTACAGGGTACCTGCACAATTTTTAAAGTCAAATTTGAGGCTTTTTAAGACCTTTTTAAGACCTGAAGAAATCAAAATGAATACCGTACATTAGGGGTGCGCAATATTGACAAAAATATGTCTCGATATTTTCAACGTTTTGTCGATAATAATTAGATGATATTTTTAAATTATTTAATGATTTACTGTACAGTTTTTTTATGTTTTAATTAAAGAATACTTTAAATATGAAACTAAAACCACCAGTAGGTGGCGGCAAGTCACTGTCTTAATAAGCGAGTTGTTGGAGTCATTTATTCAACCGATTTGTTCAAACCATAGATATTATATAGAGACTAGATGCCCTATTGGCCGCTGGGCACTGAGAAATGCGGCCGCCATCTTAAACCGGTCGTGTTCCTAGTTTCGTTGCGTGGCAGCAGTGAAGATGCTAGAGCACTGTGGAGTATTTTCCTGTTCTAATCGGCGGACCATCGCAAATAGGGCCCGGGGGATTACTTTTAACATTACCGTACTATTGGTTGTATTTTGTGAATAGAATATTACCAGATAATTGAGAAGGAGCAAGGATCTTTGATATTACTGTACTGATATCGTAGCCAGCTAACGTTAGCTAGGCAATGTTTACTGCACCAGCCGGTGTTCACCTGACATGGAGAGGTGGGGTAAAGTAATAATTACAAGAGCTTCTCGGTTATTTTAGTCCCGTCCGAATGTGCCATCTCAGTAATCATTTCGGACAATGTCAGTAAAGATTACGGCGACTTTTACCTTCTGTAAAAAGGTCCAGGAAAATTACCTCAGGTAACGTTAACGTTTATAAACGTGCGAATAGACCCTCTGTAAATCAAGTAATTTCGTGTTTAAAAGTAGTTTCCTGTGGTTTTTCAAGTATTGAGACGCTTGAAAAGGCATTCAGTTGCGTGTTTTCTCCCTCCCTCAACTCAAGTGTTTTCCACATACCATTCAGATCAGAAAGAAGTTCGAAAGCACTTGTAAGAGGCACGAAACTTACTTTTACCGCAATCCAATCTTAAGTTAATTCATACATTGTTCGACCGGACATAACTGTTTTATATATATATAAATATAGGTTATTTGTGTTTGCGCACGTGATATCAGGAAGCAATGTAAATGTAAAACACACACGTTTCTTCAACTTATTAAAATATCTTACTTTACTGCAACTATCTGTTTCTGCTTCTTTATCATATTTATAGTGTGTGATTTATAAAATAGCTTATATCCTACATCACATATTTTGATTTTGGACGTCTGGTCACTTTATATCTTATATCAGAATATTATATTACTGTTAAGCCTACTATGAATATTAAAATACGCCGAACCATGTGTCCTGTATAATAGCTACATGAATGACCTTTGCAGCAAACAAACCCGCGTGAAAATCAGTTCGGTATTCAGTGAGGTATGATTAATTAAATGCGCTGACAGCTCATTGCACCTGCCATACAGATTACACTGAGTGGAGCGGGTGACCGGTCTAAGATGGCGGCCCCACGGCTCGCCCGCGCCAGTAGGCAGTAGCGGTCGATAGGGCGTCTATCTATATGATGTCTATGGTTCAAACGGCTGATTCATTCAGAAAACAAGTGATTGTTTGTTCATTGAATCGTTAAAATGATTCGTTCAAAACGCGGATTTCAGTAAAAAACAAATCTGTCTGTTGGACTACGGCTTCATTATGAAATTCTCGTCGGCGATATAAAGTGAAAATTGACAATATTGTGTCCAAAAAGTAACTCACAATGTTAACTTTATTGTTCATTTAACTGTTGTATAAAATAAATAGCACATTTGCAATTGTGCAAAGGAAAACGGCACTCTTGATCATGTGATATTCTAATATAACAACATAATATGATATAAATATAAGACAAAAACTAATTTGGGGACATCTATAACTGCACTGACACATCACGCAGTGAAAGCAAGCCTGAGAGACAAACGTGATGTCAGCTCGCACTCGCAGTGCCTCGTACATAGTTAAAACAATGATTAAAATATCATCATAGTTCATAGACAATATTGCACACTCCTAAGCACATAAAGAATGAACTTACAATCGAACTGACATTTACTCGTTTTCTTCTCTCCTCTCGCGTGCAGGAGACAGACGTAGGCTAATATACTGCCGTAAGTGACGCGAATTGTCACGTGAACAAGCAAATCCACAAAGATGACAAAGATAGAAATAAAAATAATAATACGTAGGCCTACGCTAATTAGATAGGTTTAATTTCGAAAGCATTTAGATAAGTCTAAGTCAAAGTGTCATCTGAAATGTAAGACCTTTCATAAGTAAAAATAAGACTTTTTAAGACTTTTTATGGCCTTAAATAAAAAAAATCGAATTTAAGACCTTTTAAGACTTTTTAAGGATCCGCGGGGACCCTGTATTAGTAGAGTATTAGACTGGTAGGGTTAGAATAAGTTGACATGTAGTTGAAAAGTTACTTGTTGTCAGTACAAGTGTCTGTTGGTGGAGCATTACAATAAAGAGTTTGCAGATATTAAGGAGAGAGTCTACTGATACTCTAATGAGAGTTAGTCGACATGTAGTTGCAAAGTTACGTATAGTCAACAGAATGTTCAAAAGGGACCATCAAAATAAAGTGTTATCGTTACTTTAGTTGGTTTAGTTGACAAATCAGCCATTGTAAATAGAAATAGAAACTAAGCCATTACATCTTTATTAAAAGCCTATTCTGACCTCTGCGAGAGTGGTTAGATGAAGTGGACGGACGTCCAACATCTGGGTTCTGCTTCGCCCTCGTCCCGTGAGCCTGACCTGTGGACACAGAAACAGAAAACTCAGAAGACAGAGATGGTAAATATCCAGGACGATCCTGGCTCTGTGTCTGGGTCGGGTCTGGCAGCGGCAGAGGTGGACAGTAACAAAGTACATTTATTTGAGTACTGTACTTAAGTACACTTTTTGAGTATCTGTACTTTACTTGAGTACTATTTTTTCTGGAAACATTTTACTTTAACTTCACTACATTTGAAAGACAAGTATCATACTTTTTACTCCACTAACGTTACATTTATGTCAAGGTCCTTGAGTAGAAAGTAGTTGGATTCTGACATCAATCTGACTTTCATTTTCAATGTTGGGTTTGGTCTTTTAAATGCTCATTTTGTCATTGTTTTGGAGCACACTAGCTTATAACAGTGGCTGACATATTCATCCTAAAAGCCAAAAATCTTTAAATAGGGCACTATTTGAGGGAACAGCCCGAAACTATTGTGGACGTTATTGAGAGCACTTATTCAATCTCAAATTCAATCCCACTACAGGAACTGTGTTCTAGAAATAAATTATATATTGATATGAGGGTGGGTAGGTAGGCAGGCATAGATTCAGAGGCATAAGGTACTGTAAGTATTACAAACAATAATAAAACAATGCATTGACATTTACTTTAAATTTTTCATACTTAAGTACTTTTAAAAACAAGTACTTCTGTACTTTTACTCAAGTAAAAATCAGTCTTTTCAACTTTTACTTGTAACTGAGTAATATTTAACCAGAAGTATCTGTAACTTACTTTCACTCAAGTAAGGAAATTGTGTAACTTACTTTGTCCATCTCTGGGCAGCGGATCCTGATCACGGTCATCAGAATCGGACGTCCAAACCTCCCGACCAGCCGTCTGACCGAAAGCAGCTCTCCTGGATCTGGAGTGCTCTAAGGATGGAATATTTCACATATCACATAACGTTAGTTTAATCATAATCAATAATCAATGTCTGTGGTCAATTACAGATTTTTACTTCAGTTAAGTTACTCAAATTCAATTCAAGTTTATTCCACATGCAATGAATCAAATAAATGGGATCAAATGGGATCAGTCAGTCATCGTACAACACACCATAACAAATAAATAAAAAATTAAAGCACTCACTTCCTCTTTCGCCCATCATGAAATTACGAGCCATAACCTCCTCCAACCTCCTCCAAACTGCAATAAAATCGGTACAAACAAAATACAAGACAATACAATACAATACAATAGAAATCTCCTCAGAAATAACGTTACTCCCCTGAAAAAAAATATCAAACAAAAGTATTATCAGAAATTATATGAATTATATAATATAATTAAATTATATATCCTTTTTCAAAAAGTATATATCCTCCGATGTCCTTCAAGAATATAAGTCTCCTCTCAGCAATCCGGAAAAGCTTCAAAGTAGCAAGTTTCGGCCAGAAAATTCTCCGCAAAAGTCAGTCTGTTAATTCGCCTCGTCTCTCAATCAACAGACAGCGGTCGATCGTCGAGCAGAGAGATACATGCAGATCGCAGAATTCATAAAACGCGTCGCCATAGCAACTAACATTCGAATCATAACATGCACGCACGCCCAGACAGCGACCGGTTCGAGTGTAAATATATATGCAGTCAGAATTCATAACCTACATAGCAACTAAAATTCGAACCACGCATGCACGCGCACATCGACTCTGATTTATTAAATAATTGCAACCTTAATGTTGACGTTTTCTTTAATATGATTTTTATTCTTTCAGACCAGTTTTATTATTAAAACCCGTGGAAAATGCGCGCAAAAAGGCACAAGAGAGAATAAATCGGACATCATATAAATTAATAATTAAATTAGCCCTTTTCTGCATATATATCAAGGCCAATCAGCTTTCAATATCACTAATACACCATCCAACCGGTTAGTAGTAGTGGTGAAGAAATCCAAATTATTTTTGAATTCTCTATTAAAATTGTTCGCAATTGCTACCCAGTTGAGTTAACTATAAACGTGCTAAATTTGCTCTGCAAGTGAACGTCGTCTTGTGGTGCCATCTTATATATTTTTTTAATAATATTTATTATCAATGTCAGTGGTCTGGTCACTTCAAATTGTTACGTTGGTTTCACTTTGTTTTGGTCCATTTTAAAAACAGCCTAAGCGAATGTTTATATATATGTTTATTTTTCTGATTCATCAGAATCATCACATTACAATAAAATCAACTGTATTTAGATGGGAAAATGATTCTCATCTGTTTCATTTCATTAGCCTCCAGACTTGCTTAAAAAAAAACAAAAAAACAGAACCATTAAAGCTATTTTTGTGACAGTAACGTCATATAATATATAATATTATAATATTGAAAGTATTGATTTTAGAAATACATCTTATTACGCATGGTATACATAACATATTGTGCTTTTTATTTATTTATTTAAATTACAAACATTTCAAGTAGCCTACAATGCAACAAAAAACTAAATGAATACAAGACACTGTAAATACAATTCAAAATGTATAAACCAAAGAATAACAACAACAACTAAAGTGTAAATGTACATAATAATAATAAAATAAAAAATTAATAATAAATACAGAAATTAAAGTTTATAATATCAGGGCAGTTATATGTATTTGAAAAGCTTTAAAATTTGTATTGTTTTTATAAGCTTTTTGTTTTGTGATCTCATGTTTAAAAGATATTCTAAGTATATTGTGAGATCAGTGTTATAAAAGGTAATATAGGAGGGTTTCTTTTGAGTTATTTTTGTCTTATGGATATAAAACTTCGCCAAAATAATTAAAAGATTAATGATATAATTTTGTTTTTCAGAAAAAGAATTCACAAATCTAATGACTAGGCAATTTTAAATATTAATATTGCACATATTAATTCCATTGGCTGGTCCAGCAACCAATCGCATTGCATCTCGCGTGGGCCGAGGTTCCGTATCTGCTTTACTTTTCGAAATGGATGATCCCCATGGAGAGAGAACCTGGATTTGTAAAGTTGGGACGGTTGTTTTATTCTCAACGATATGAAAAGTGTTGCCACTCCCATTTATTGCACATGTTCCCCCGAAATGATATTGCACGACCCGTAAATATGCAGGCAAACGCGGTTGCCTACTATATCAGTCGAGCCAATAGTGCGGCAAGATACTGAAATAGGATTATTATTAACCAATCAGATGTAGCTTATTTAGAACAGCTGTTACACCACGTATGATTCAGCTTTCGGACACGAGCAGCAGCTGCGGCGGCAGCAAATTGACCATCGCCAAGGACATTATTTCTGTGATTGTAAGTATTAATTTAATTAGAATATGATATCTATATAAAATGTTTGTTTTGTACGCTGTGTTGTTAAGCGTCTCGTTAGTGTCGTTTTAACCCTTGTATGGTGTTCGGGTCTGTAGGACCCGGTTTCATTTTTTATCAAAAGAAAAATTATACGATTAATTATTTTTTCAAACTCAGACTCATTGGCCTTGGCTCATTTTCTGTGAAGAATATATATCTGAACACATTTTCAATGACCACACACACACCCACACCCACACCCACACAGGCTGTCCGGCTAGACCCGGGGCTAATACAAAAATATAGTGTGTTATTGTGTGTGTGTGTGTGTGTGTGTGTGTGTGTGTGTGTGTGTGTGTGTTCTTGTATATGGTTTATGAGGACACAAATGTGTATAATGACATGGGTATTACAACGTAAACATGGTTTATGAGGACATATGTGTCCTTCTAAACCAAACGGCTTTAAAAACATACTAAATCTGTGATTGGTAGGTTTAGGGGTAGGGTTAGTGTAGGGGGATAGATTATACAGTTTGTACATTTAGAAAAACCATTACGCCTATGGAGAGTCCTCATAAACCACATATCTGTGTGTGTGTGTGTGTGTGTGTGAGATTGTAAGTGTGAGTGCAAGAGTGAGTTCTGTGTTTCTTAAAGGGATTCTCCACCGAAAAATGAAAATTCTGTCATCATATACTCACCCTCATGTTGTTTCAAACCTGTATGATTTTCTTTCTTTTGCTGAACAGAAAGGAAGATATCTAGAAGAATGTGAGTAACCAGACAGTTTTAGATACCATTGACTTCCATAGTAGGAAAAAATATTTACTATGGAAGTCAATGGTATCTAAAACTGTCTGGTTACTGACATTCTTCTAGATATCTTCCTTTCTGTAGGGGGCGGGGCCCGTCTCAAACCCCGCTGTTCGATCCATTTGCGATCCCCAAGATGCGCGTCGACGCCGTGCCTCGGCAGCAGGATGAAACCCATGAAAAAAAAAAAAAAAAAAAAAAAAAAAATATATATATATATATATATATATATATTTTTTTTTTTTCATGGGTTTCATCCGGTCCCTTTCCACAGGTGTATAAAATCAAGCACCTAGATTATGAATGCAGACTGCATTGTGCTTGATTAATACACCTGTGGAAAGGGACCGGATGAAATTCATGAATATTGGTACTCGATGCAGCGCCAAATGGGAGGAGCTAGAGAGCTTCACCACGCTGGATTTAGTGGGCGGGGCCGCGCATGCGCAGGTTAACTTTCTCGCTATCAAAGAGTTACGTCACGATCGGATTTTTTTTCCTGGAATGGGATCAAATATGGACTTTTAATGAAAAATAAAAAAGTAGAATATTTGATAAATAATATTATACTGTTTGTTAAATTCTATATCCAGAAATGTCGTTTCACAAAATCTCTTCCAAATGTGAATGCATTAAAAAATGACTTTTATTTGATTTTGTAAATCCTTAAAGAAAATTGATACAGTCCCTGCTATTAAATTCTTCTTACTTATATTAGAATATCAGTTTATATAAACCCCTATGTTAGGGAATTTGAATTGTTCTTAAGTTTGCTTATTTATTTTTTAGAATATTGCAATCAGTATTTACTCATCAAATGTTCTCTCCTGAATTGTATGGTAAATGAACTT
Organism: Leuciscus leuciscus; assembly: GCF_965113295.1. Lineage (NCBI taxonomy): Eukaryota > Metazoa > Chordata > Actinopteri > Cypriniformes > Leuciscidae > Leuciscus > Leuciscus leuciscus. Next base: position 7,862 of record NW_028118340.1, on the reverse strand, counting down.
ATTTATAACTGCCTTAAAGGAGATCTTGGTAACTTTTTTAACTTAATAAAACTGTCTAGAAATCATTTGGATGGTTAAACAACCTGTTCTGGTGATATTGGTGACTTTCCCCGCTCCCCCCAGCGTTCCCAGGCGGAAAACCAACCTTGCAACTTGCGCACTGCCGTCCCGGCAAAGTGAAATTGGAAGTCTCGTGAGAAGCGAGAACTAGACCGAGAACGAGCGCGAAACACAAATTGCTTTACGGCAATTCGACATAAACACACACGCATGTATGATGTATTACCAGATTACCCACCTCGGTAGACATAGTTCCACACGATACAGTTGGCTTGCTCCGATCAAAACAAACGCACATGAGCAGCGGTAGAGAGGGGGAGGAGGCCGCCGCAAGTGAGTTTTTTACGACTGTGTTGTGAAATATACGCCCCCCCACAGATGTAGGGGGAGCTCGTGGGGAAAACATGCGACAACAAAAGGGAAAATCAGCGAAGAAGTGACTAGAGTTCGCTAGAGTTACAGAGTTCTCCTTTAATTTATGTTTCAAGAACAATAGTTATTGCACATAGAGTAAGTCGAGACTTTCTTATTTTACAGCAGAGAAGGAAGACCAGTCCTATATCAACGCAAGCTAATCGAATAAGTCCTTTGTTTCGGGTGAGGAAGGAACATCTGGTGCCCAAAGAAGACAGAAAGGTGCGCGAGTCCATTGGTATGTCTTGTATTGAAACAATGCTGTAATATGTAGTACATAATTTGATCACAGTAAATTTGAAATCCGGAAATCAACACCAATAGAGTTAATTTCAACACTTTGAAAGTGTATATATGGGAACCACCCACAAAGTGTTAGTTCAACACTTTCAAAAGTGTTGCCTCTCGCAACACCGACACAGTGTAACAATATGAACACTAAGAGAGTAAAATTTTAACACCAATGCAGATAACAACAGTGTTACAGAGCTGGGTGCAGCTTTGTAGCAAACACTGGCAGAGTTAAAATTCTACACTGTTCTGGTGTTGACCTAACACTTTAAAAAAATGGAAATGACAATCTTCTCAACCTTATAGGAGTCAAATTTTGGAACACCCAATGATGGAACACCTATTTACAAATAAAAAACAACACTAAAGGAGTTACCAGTTTTTCTTATTAGGGTTTTGCATTACCTACTTTAAAGAACTGTAAAATAAACTTAACAATTATTTAATCTGAAAAGAATAAATTCACTTTGAAATAAACACATCAGTCTGTATTACTCTTTCAAAACTTTATTCCAGCACAGAGCACCAATACATCTAGCCAGTACTTTAAATTACATGAATACATTTTATTTTATTAATTTTTTTTACAAATAACAGTCCAAAACGATGTAAAATAGACTGTCATTTCCATAGGACATTTGTAAATCAAACGGCTTGTGGTAAAACAATTCGTCAGGTTTTTTGCGCACAAGACTGTTCTCTTGTGCAAAAACACTGAAAGCATGAAGATGTTCAACAAACTCTGATTCCATACATGATGCCAAAAAAACAATTCCATCCATAATAAAAATGTTAACAATTTTTCCAAAGACAGGTGCATCATCAACCAAGTCTAAGCACACAACAAGACCACTACGATACTCCGTACCATGACACTTAACCCACGGTGTGACCGTTAATTCACTTGAGAGATCAATGTGGAGCTGCTCAGAAATAAAATCACCGTTTTCAAGGTCGGACAACAATTCTTTTGAAACAGGGCCAGACTCAATACCTTTGATAGTACAGTGCTCCCAGTGATAGGCAATGGCTAGCTGGTGTTTTTTGGCAAGTGATTTGGTCAGGTTTTTGATTTTTTTTTTAGATTTTTCTTAAAAAACCTGTGTTTTGCTTCATACCTCATAGTCCATACATGAATTAATGGGCCAATTTGCCTGATGCATTCAGGGTAGTGAATCATAAGGTGGTGCTTTGGAATCAGATTCCTAGAAGGGTACAACTCCTTGAACAATCGATGATGCTCCACTATCAGATGCTTCAAAAATATTGTCATTCCTTCAGAGATGCAAGGAGAAAATATAATGTTAACAATATGTAAGAGGAGCAACATCAAATGCCAGTGCTTATCCCCTTCTGGGACTACATCTCCAAATATGAGAGGGATGTTCCTAATGAGACACAATGTCTGACTTGCGTTGAGTCCAATGCTGTTTCCAGCTTGTTGAAGGTTAACCTTGGTTGGGCGATTATTTTTGTCCAAATAGCCATAGTTGAAGGCATACAATCTTTGAGGAATGGAATCGCAAGAAATTAGATTGCAACTCATGTATTCAAAAAGCAGTTTCACTTCATACTGTGCAACTCCCTCCAGGATATCATGCATAATATCCAGCACAAAGTTCTCTGATACATTAAAGTAAGTCAAGGTATTGAGTACAGAATTTCTTTTAATACCATAACAGGAGTTTTCATTAGGGTTGTCAGCTAGATACTTATAATGTTCCTCATTTAGGTTTCTGCTACGCAATATCACCCGCGGATCATCCTCACTAAATACTTCCTGTGCTAACACCTTGTCAGTGAGGCACAGTCTGCAGTAATGTTTCGCAGAAAAAGATTCAACGTAACCAAGAATACCATTTAGACCAAGGTTATCGCCGGTAAATTGCGCAATAGTACCAAAGATGGGCTCCTCAGAAAATGACACCTTCATTCCCTCCTGCTCAAGTATTTTCACATCATCAACCAATGGGCCAAGTATTTTGTCCATGCCATACTTTTTTCCATCCTCAGAATGGAACAAAGAAATTAGATGTATGTTCATTAAGGAAGAATTTATGTGTGCTGGCAGGTTACGAAGCACAAAATATAAACAGCCAAGTTTATGAATCCCATGTTGAGATCCTAATGGGTTTGCCGTTTCGAAATCATCGTAGTAAATTTGGATCTGAAGGGCATTGCTATGGATGGAGTACAAAGGATGGTTTTTGTAATACTGTCCGTCACACAAATCTCGATACGTGTCACTTTGCCGTTTCTCTTGAATAAGATTACACACCTCATTATTCCTAAAAATGAATTCAAGAGTCTTCAGAAGAGGGATATATATGAAAGTGTCATTAACTGGAATCTGTTCATACATTCCAGAGATCTTATTCTTTCTTGTATCGTATCTGACACCTAAGTGTATTTCAGTAGGTTCAACAACCCCCCATTTCTCACTGAAATATTTTCTCCATTTTGTATCGGTATTAAAATCGGAGAACGGATTATGAAAACTATTAAAAACATCTTCAACTGAACTTCTACTTGTGCTGTCAACAGGCACAACATTTAAAATGTTTTCCCTTAAACTTGTATGGAAATCAGTGACCAAATCCTCCATGCTTTCAACAACTGACATAATATAACACTGTTTGCAACACCGTTACCCTACAATTTAGCTATTATGGATGCACACATTTCTTTGGAACAATCCCTTGAAACAGAAGAACATTCATGCAAACTTGCATCATTATCTGACCTTTGCTCTGTGTTAGACACAACAAGTGATGCTGCTTCACCGGGATTTGGAGCTTGTTGATTTTGTAGTGATATATTCTCACTGCTTGATGCTACACCACTAAAATGAAATCTAGTTAAATGTTTTTTAAAACCTGCATAACTTTTAAATTGCAAGCAACAACCATCCTGAGCACAAACCAGCTCAAATTTCTTGCCAGGATACAAACCATGTACAAGTTTAAGGTGCCGAATTAATTTTACTGTTGTAGCAAGCAGCGTTTTACAGATGTAGCATCTAAACATCATTCAATAACTTAGCTCTGAGCTCCTTTACCCTTGGGCTCTCACTTGTGGTGCCAACATCAATTCCGTAGATTGTAGTCTGGAGAAAAGTGTACATATTTTTGAGTGGAAGATCATAACTGATGCTGAAAACAAAATGGACCTTGAAGAGTTCATCAATTGCTGCAAGTAAAGAGGATTCTTGACAGGGGATGAGCTTTTTATCAACCACAATGAAGAACTGACTGATAGCTTCCTTGCTGCTCCCTGTGGCAGGAATGTATGGTTGACGATTCTCTTCCGCCTCAAGATGTTCCTGTATACTCCGGCATGCCTGAATGAAGAAAACAAACAAACAAAAACACAAATTTGATTAATAGTAATGACAAACAAGTGCAGGTTTATCAGTTAGCATCAATTTTAGTCTTTTTAGCTTGATTGAACATTGTACAGAACAAGAGACACTCCAGAAGAAAACAGTATATGCACCAACTAGCTGTTAAAGGTGATTTTTAAGCATGACATTTTTTATTGATTTTTTTCTGAAAATTAGATTCTGACCCAAAGAGGAGCGTGAAGTCCTGAAGAATCTGAAGCAGTTTGCAGAAAACATGTAAAGAAATTACCATAAAATATTACATTTCTTAACAAGCTAAATGTGTTTTCAACAAAGCAGACTATTTGACAATTCTCTGAAACTAGCATTTCAATTTGGTCAAAAAAAAGGAAAGACAAAATCCATACCAATCCTTTAGTATCCAGGAATGGAGGAAAAACTGAGAGAATGGTGGTGGATTTCTCTGGATCATGGATAAGGTGCTGTCTGTATTCAAACGTGGTCCTCATCTTCTGCATGATGACCTCACGGTCACTTGTATGATTCATCAAGGAGATAGCCTCTAAACTTTGGTCATTATCTAGCTGATCTTCACGGTGACACAGCTGTCTGTCAAGCAAAGGGCCTCCCTTTTCCTCTGTTTTTGGATCATCCTTATTTGCAGAAGGTTTTGTCCCCCGTTGTACTGTTTTGAGGCGCCATGACAAGAACCCAGTGTTTTTTTGGCCATCATAAAAATTTTCCTAATGAAATGACACAAATTAAAACTCAAAATTGTAACCCTCCATCGAAAATGACAACTTCTTAGAAAGACATTTCTAAATGATCACAAAAATACTGAATGTTCTAATCTCACATAATGACTTATTTATCCAGTCCTCCCTTGGGGATCTCTGAGTGAGGGAAACAAGGTGATAATTCCCAAACCATAGTTCTGTTTGGTAAGTCGATGTGGGACTCTCCTGAAAAATGGAAACACTCAATGTTACTTCACAATGATGAGAATTGTTTAAAAATATATAACTAAACTACTCTTATTTTCAGAACAATCAACAGCTTATTACTTAAAATTTGTAGCACCCAACTAATATAGTTCACAATTTATATACTATCATAATCACTAACAAATTAAATAACCCAAGACTATTACATTTTGATAATTACCCTTCTGTCCCAATCATGTGTGCAACCAAGATGTTCACCATCAGTTTTCTCATGTCATCGCTAATTGTCCCTGTATCTTCACACTCCTTCAGCACATTTGCTCCACCTGGTCTTGTGTGTAGAATTTCTTTTATCAACTATAAAAAGAGGAACATTAACCAATTATGTAAGGGATGAAATACATCCAGCCAGTTGTTATAGCAGAATAAACTCCGACAGGCTGATCAGGACATGAAGCGGTGGGTTCTTGAAAATTTAAAATATGAAGGTGTTTTACTTTAGCTCACCTGCCCTCCATCTCTCAATTACCATGACAAAAAAATAAATAATATATATATATATATATATATATATATATATATTTGCACAGATTAACTGTTCACCAAAAGACTAGTAATGTGCGCTAACGAAGTAAATAGGGTCAATTGACCAATCAGAATCAAATGTTCCACAGAGCCATGTAATAAGAGAGTAGAAAATGCAGGAATATTTAAATGCCCTGAACGATGGTCCTGAACTGGAAAATTACTATTGTGTATAAAAAAAAAAAAAAAAAGATCTGAATTAAACTTTTAGCATGTAAAGCTCAAGGTTATGATAAGTAAATCCCCCAATGTCTGTGTAAGGCTACTGGGACTCACATCTCTGGCCTCTCACATTATCATCCTTCCTGAATCGTTTTGGACTAAACCAGTCACTGTCCTCACTGCTTTTTGAAGTTAGAGACAGTGTATCTGTATCCAAGCTGACTGAAGATTGAGGTGTGGAAGGTCCTGTTAATGTTCAAACTAGGGTTAATAGACATATTTGGAATACATTTATCCACACATCATCAACACTAGCTACAACATTTAAAATACTGTACATATTAAACACTACCAGCATTCATTCAGATATTGGGATTTGATATCATTCAATAGCTCCTGTTATCACTCACCAATGTCATTCAATTAATTTATGACAAAAACCAACCCACTAGTGGTCATTAGATCAGGAAACACATCTGTATCCACCTCTGTGCCAGTGTCATCTGTAACTGTAACTGCAAGATCTTCCAAAATTGAGAACTTCTCTTTCACTGCACAACAAAAGTTTGATCAAATTTAGGCAATGCTTTATTCACAATTTGACACATAAGGATAGCAAGATTTTTAATGTTTTTTTTTTTTAAGTCTCTTTTGCTAATCAAGGCTGCATTTATTTGATTAAAAAAATAATAATAATATTGTGAAATATTATTACAATTTAAAACAGTTATTTTCTGTGTAATATACAGTAATAGTGTAATTTATTCCTGTGATCGCTGAATTTTCAGCATCATTACTCCAGTCTTCAGTGTCACATGATCCTTCAGAAAACATTCTAATATGATGATTTGATGCACACCAAACATTTCTGGTTATTATCAGTGTTGAAAACAGTTTTTTACATTTTTATTTCAGGATTTTTTTGAAAAGAAAGTTCAAAAGAACAGCATTTATCTGAAATGGAAAGCTTTTGTAACATTAAACACTACCGTTCAAAAGTTTGGGGTCAGTAATAATTTAAATTGTATTTTTTGGGGGAAAATAAATAACAAATCAATAATTTTATTCATCAAGGGTGAGTTAAATTGATCAAACGTTACAGTAAAGACATTTATAATATTAGAAAATATTCTATTTTAAATAAATACTGTTCTTTTGAACTTTCTATTCATCAAATAATTCTGAGAAAAAAGTGTACACAACTGTTTTCAACATTGAAAATAATAGGTAATGAATGTTTGAGCATCAAATCATCATATTAGAATGATTTCTGAAGGATCAGACACTGAAGACTGGAGTAATGATGCTGAAAATTCAGCTTTGATCACAGGAATGAATTACACTTTACTATATATTACATAGAAAACAATAATTTTACATTGTCATATAATTTCACAATATTAATGTTTTTTATTTATTTTTTTATCAAATAAATGCAGCCTTGGTGAGCAGAAGAGACTTCTTTTAAAAACATTAAAAATCGTACCGATCTAAAACTTTTGACCGGTAATGAATATATACACATAATTATTAATAACGACTTCATTACTTACCTTCTGCTATAAATATATCAAAGCAAGCCTCTGGGATTTTTATGAACTTCTTCTGATGTCTAAATTGTGCTTTGACTATCATAGTGATTTTACCTCTGAACTCCTGTGGGAGAGGAATAAACATCTTACTGGGTTGCTAACTTGCTATAAAGAAAATTTGATTCAATATGAAACCATATTTTTTTTTTTTAAGTGATAAAATAAATTACATTTCAAAATATCAAAACATCAAAGATGCCATTTTCATTTTCTCCATGTAAACGCAAATTTGTGTAACCGACGTCTTACGCACATTACGAGATCAATATATCGATTGACTACTGTCCACGTCTGACTTTGCTCCATTAAATATGAGTAAAATGTACAAATAAACAAAAATAAATCAGCTGCATGTGAACAAATCTTTTTTTTTTTTTTTTTTTTTTTCCGTCGACTCTTTTTTTTTTTTTTTTTTTTTTTGCAGAACTTACACATAATTACAAGCTCAGGGAAGTGAAGCAAGGTTGTATC